>NC_135813.1:42128115-42413115 GCF_964213995.1 Mustelus asterias
ACCCAGGCCCCTCCCCTCCCCCTCCCTCCCAGGCCCCTCCCCCTCCCCTCCCACACCCAGGCCCCTCCCCTTCCCTCCCCACCCCTCCCACACCCAGGCCCCTCCCCTCCCCTCCCCTCCCCTCCCCTCCCAGGCCACGCCCCTCCCCTCATTTCCTCTCCTCTCCTGCACCCAGGCCCTCCCCCTCCCCTTCCCCTCCCCTTCCCCTCCCCCCTTCCCCTGCACCCAGGCCCTGCCCCTCTCTCTCTCTCTCTCTCCCTCCCCTCATCTCCTCTCCTGCACCCAGGCCCTACCCCTCCCATCTCCTCCCGCACCCAGGCCCCGCCCCTCCTGCCCCCCAACTCCTCCCCATTCCTACTCCTCTCAGTTTTCCCCATTCCCTACTCACACACCCCTCCCCCTCTAGTCTCCAACCACAATATGTCATGGAACAGGATATCTTGCATCTTGTAATGGGTAATGAGGCAGGTTTAATAAATGACCTCAGGTCCCCTCGGAAGTAGTGATCATAACATGATAGAATTTAATATTTAGTTTGAGAGTGAGAAACTTGGATCAGAAAAAACTGTGTTGAACTTAGATAAAGGGAATTACAATGAAATGAAGATAGAGTTATCTGAAGTGGACCTGGCGGATAGATTAGCAGGAAAGACAGTAAGCAAGCAGTGGCAGACATTTAAGAAGTTAATTCATGACTCTCAGTAAAAATATATCCCAATAAGGAGGAAAGTTTCTAAGAGAGGGATAAACCAACCATAGCTAACCAAGGAAGTTAAGGAGAGTATTAAGTTGACAGAAAAACATATAAGGAGGCAAAAGTCAGTGATTGCTCCAAAGACTGGGATAAATTCAGAATCCAGCAAAGAACTAAAAAGATAATAAAGAGAGAGAAAATAAACTATGAGGGCGAACCAGCGAGGAATATAAAAACTGATAATAAGATCCTGTTTAGAAATATAAAAAGAGAGAGGACAAAGTGAACATTGGTCCCTGAGAAAATGAATCTGGGGAGATAATTTTGGGGAACAAGGAAATGGCAGAGGAATTAAACAGATAATTTGCATCAGTCTTTATGGTGGAAGATACTTCAAACATCCCACTAATACTAAAGAATACGGGGGAGGAATTAAGTACCATCACTGGAGAAGTAGTATTAGATAAACTAATGGGATTAATGGCAGATAAGTCCCCTGGCCCTGATGGCTTGCACCCTAAAATCCTAAAATTAGCGGCGATAGAAATAGTGGATGCATTGGTTGTAATTTTCCAAAAATCCTTGGATGCTGGAGAAGTACCACCGAAGGATTGAAAAACTACCAATATGACACCCCCATTCAAAAAGGAAGAAAAAAAATCAGGTAACTATAGGCCAATTAGCCTAACATCTGTTGTTGGAAAAAATGTTGGAATCAACTATTAAGGAAATGATAGCAGCACATTTGGAAAATCATAATCTAATCGAGCAGAATCAGCACGGCTTCATGAAAGGGAAATCACGTCTGACTAATTTATTAGAGTTTTTCAAGGAAGTTTCAACCAAAGTGGATAGAGGGGAGCCAGATGATGGGTTGTATCTGGACTTCCAGAAGGTGTTTGACAAGGTACCTCACAAAAGGTTAAGTCATAAGAGCCCATGGTATTGGAAGTAGTATTTTGGCATGGATAGAGAATTGACAAATGGGCAGGAAACAGCAAGTGGGAATAAAGAGTTCTTTCTCAGGTTGGTGAGCTTAAGGAGAGTGCTAAGTTGAAAGAAAAAGCAAATAAGGAGGCATAAGTCAGTGAACCATGACTCAGCACTGAGCAGGGAAGCTGCAAGTTTAGGTCTCCCCTTCATAGGCTTGTGTGCGCAAGCTCGGCTGACACTCCGATGCAGTGCTGAATGAGAACAGCAGATGTTCGAACCAATATTTAACTTTCAACCGATATAATTTAAACACTTTGTGGGATCTTGCTGTGCACAAATTGATTGCTGCATTACCTTCGTTACGACAGTAACTTTCAGTTCTTTATCACTTTTAGCTCTTTCTGAAATTGCCAAAGGCACCAGAGAACAAACCTCAAGAACAGGAGTAGGCCCTTGAGCTTGCTCCAGCATTCAATAAGATCTTGGCTGAACTGATTTCTGCCTCAACTCCCCTGCAATTTAATATCTATTGCTGCAATACGTCTGTAAGTGATAGCTGCATGCCATCACGAGAAGGGAAATGTGTCATGTGAATCAGTCTGTTTCCCTTTGGCCTGTGGGTGGAATACAGCACACAGCTCTGCTACTGATGTCTTCAAACTTTCTATCCATCTCTATCTGTTCTCAGGTGTCTAGTTTAAATACATGAACCCACAACATGTTTTCACAATCCCTTGAGTGATTAGTGCCTTTATATCCTTATAAAAACACAACATCTACTGCCCTTGCCCTTCTAGATGGTAGAGGTCTTGAGTTTGGAAGGTGCTACCTAAGGAACTTTGGTGAGTTCCTGCAATGCATCTTGTAGTGGGGATGCCGGCGTTGGAAGCATCTTGTACACATGGCTGCCACATTTTGTTGATGGTGGAGGGAGTGAACATTTGTGTAAGGGATAGCAATCAAGCAGGCTGCTTTGTCCCGCATGGTGTCGAGGTTCTTGAGTGTTGTTGGAGCTGCACTCATCCAGGCTAGTGGAGAGTATTCCATTATACTCCTGACTTGTACCTTGTGGATGGTGGACAGGCTTTGGGAAGTCAGAAAAAAGAACAAAGAAAATTACAGCACAGGAACAGGCCCTTTGGCCCTCCAAGCCTGCACCGACCATGCTGCCCAACTGAACTAAAACCCCCTACCCTTCCGGGGACCATATCACTCTATTCCCATCCTATTCATGTCCTTAAAAGTCACTTAGTCAGGAGGTGAGTTACTCAAGGACTCTGCTCTGTGCAATCCTGAAGAAAAATCATTGTGACATTAAAAATCTTTTAAAAATACATTTCTTTGAACATTCCTCTTTACCAGATATAAAAATATGGAAATGGGGGGAAATTAAGACTGACAGTATTGTCCGATTGGGTAATGAATCATTTTGCTTTCCAGTTGGTGTAGGAAGGCAGTGTGTCACAAGGATGGATATGTTGGTTGATAAATGGCTGGAGCGTGGGGGATAGTCATGCGATGAAACCTCCAGGATCCAACTTTAATCAAAGTTGGTAATTCTGTTAAGGCTACAGCCCCTGTGAATGATAAACACCAACATAGACTAGGTGGGCTGAATAGCCTGTTTTTATATTGCAACAAGTTGTGTGTGACCCAGGTTGAGGACATGGGTTGATGCCTAGACAGGGGCCACTTTCACAATCCAGGAACTCTCCAAATTTCCTGGCCTGAATTTCAAAAATCTATATTTTCAAGAACTTTGTGCAAGAACGAATGTCTCAAAAAAGTGCACAGCGTGCTCACAATGGCAAAGAACGTTGGAGGGTTTGCAAGATCATCTTCTCACCCATTTTCTCAGTTTGTCTCGCCCAAAGATGTTGGCTCCTCGCTGGGTGCAGTTCCATGGACACTTGTTACTCTCTGGTACATCAGCTGAGCAAGAGCCCACTGCAAGTCTTAAGTTCATTTATTAGTGTCACAAGTAGGCTTACATTAACATTGCAATGAAGTTACTGTGAAAATCCCCTCATCGCCACACTCCAATGCCTGTTTGGGTACGCTGAGGGAGAATTTAGTATTGCCAATGCACCTAACCAGCACGTCTTTCAGATTGTGGGAGGAAACCGGAGCACCCGAAGGAAACCCACGCAGAGACAGGGAGAATGAATGTACAGACTCTGCACAGTGGCCCAAGCCAGGAATCGAATCCGGGTCCCTGGTGCTGTGAGGCAGCTAACCACTGTGCTGCCGTGCCACCCCTTGGTGGAGTGCTGCTGCCAAAGGTTGGTGAATCAGTGAACTAGAGTTGCACAGAGTAATATCAGACTCAAAACGTTAACTGTTTCTCTTTCCACCGACATTGCCAGACCTGCTGAGTTTTTCCAGCATTTTTGTTTTTATTTCAGATTTCCAGCATCTGCAGTATTTTGCTTTTGTATTTTTTCTCTCTGATGTCAGGTTAGGACTGCTCATCTTCAAAACAGTGCCAAGAGATCCTTTACATCCCACTGAGGGGGCAGATGGAGCCTCAGTTTAATGTCTCATCTGTGAAACAGTGCCTCTGGCAGTGCAGCACTCTGTCAGTGAAGCACCTGCAATGTGAACTTCAGATATGCACTCAAGTAACTGGTCAGGGACTGACTGACAGAGGTGAGAGTGCCCTCACTGAGCCAAAGCTGACACAAGTTAACGCGAGGGGCATAAAAATAAAAACAGCTAGAGCAATCTTACAACCCTGACCCTTGGGTCTAATCAGAAATAAACGTGCTGCTGGTTATCTAAGAGTTGTCAGTGTTCTAACAGACTCAGAAATATCTGAAATGCAAATCTGTCTAGAGTACTGGCAAGTTGGACACCTGGCGTGTGCCAAATGAACTCATCAACGGGGAGATCTCTCATACCTATAAATGTAAACATTCAGTCAAAAGTCAAGACAGCAGGGGTGATTCGGCTTAAGAACTGCCTCAATACAGTAATTGAATCTAATGCCTTGTTATACTGGATCCCTGTGGGGATCACACACAGCCTGAACTAGGATGGTTCTAAATGCATCCAGGGGCATTGTTGCGGCTCGCCACAATTTCTTTGCCATGTGACTGGACAGTATTAAAGAGTTCAGCTCAAGATAAAAACCCCAAAGGTTTCTTTTTTCCACAAGGAAAAGGCACGAGGGTCATTTCTCCAGCTTGAGGTGAATCACCTCTTCATGGCCAAGCCCAGAGCTGGAGAATTGGTCGTTCAATTATGGTACCAGAGCCACTGGGATGTTGTGAGCTGGGGTGAAGAACATGCTCAGTGGGGTGCTCCACACCGTTGGGGTCTCCCTGTCTTGCTTCCACATCCTCTGGGATACGGCATCACTCTC
The DNA here is from genome assembly GCF_964213995.1 of Mustelus asterias. Classification (NCBI taxonomy): domain Eukaryota; kingdom Metazoa; phylum Chordata; class Chondrichthyes; order Carcharhiniformes; family Triakidae; genus Mustelus; species Mustelus asterias. Next base: position 42,133,107 of record NC_135813.1, read on the forward strand.
TGCTGTGCCAGGTTTTCACCCGCAACACCCCCCATCCCCACTATTCTGCTTCAACCATTTACACCTCCACTGGATCCCTTTGTTTCTTCATTTATCCCATTCCCACCCTCTTTTACCTTCCACCATCAACCCTTTTGTCATTTAATCTCTCCTACCCTCTATTTTGCTCCCTTTTGTTCTTTCCCTGCCTCCTTGTTCTCAATTTCCTTAAAAGCTGTTTTTCTCCAACTTCTGTTCTGATGAAAGCTTACTGACCTGAAACATTAGCTCGGTTTCTCTCTGCTGCGGTGAGGTGTTCCAGCAGTTTGGGTTTTTACTTTAATTTCCCATTTTACTTCAGGCAGACGATTCAAGTCAACTTGAGGTTTGTAGCCAGTTGGCACTAACGGCACAACTTCTGGCGCAATGTGATAACAGTTAGAGAAACAAGGCACTCCCTTGCTTATTCCACTTCACAACCCCCCTACCACCCCCTCCCCAAACACCACCCCCACTTACAACTGTCCCACTTCCGCAATTAGTCATGGAACCAGGAAGGTGTTTTTTTTTTGCCCAGCCCTTTGAGTGTCACATGTCATCCAGATCAGGTAAGGGCGGCAGATTTCCTTCCCTAAAGACATTAGTGAACCAGGTGGGTTTTTACGACAATCAATGGTTTCATCGTCATCAGTACAGTCTTAATTCAATAAAAATTCAGTGGTGGGATTTGAACCCTGCACCCAGATCTTTCTCTGGGCCTCTAGACGATGTGAGAAGTCTCACAACACCAGGTTAAAGTCCAACAGGTTTATTTGGTAGCAAAAGCCACTAGCCTTCGGAGCACTGCTCCTTCGTCAGGTGAGTGGGAGTTCTATTCACAAACAGGGCACATAAAGACACAAACTCAATTTACAGAATAATGGTTGGAATGCGAGTCTTTACAGGTAATCAAGTCTCAAAAGGTACAGACAATGTGAGTGGAGAGAGCGTTAAGCACAGGTTAAAGAGATGTGTATAGTCTCCAGACAGGACAGTTAGATTTTGCAAGCCCAGGCAAGTCATGGGGGTTACAGATAATGTGACATGAACCCAAGATCCCGGTTGAGGCCGTCCTCATGTGTGTGGAACTTGGCTATCAGTCTCTGCTCAGCGACTCTGCACTGTTGTGTGTCGTGAAGGCCACCTTGGAGAACGCTTACCCGAAGATCAGAGGCCGAATGCCCGTGACCGCTGAAGTGTTCCCCAACAGGAAGAGAACACTCTTGCCTGGTGATTGTCGAGCGGTGTTCATTCATCTGCTGTCGTAGCGTCTGCATGGTCTCCCCAATGTACCATGCCTCAGGACATCCTTTCCTGCAGCGTATCAGGTAGACAACGTTGGCCAAGTTGCAAGAGTATGTACCGTGTACCTGGTGGATGGTGTTCTCATGTGAGATGATGGCCTCCGTGTCGATGATCCGGCACGTCTTGCAGAGGTTGCTGTGGTAGGGTTGTGAGGTGTCGTGGTCACTGTTCTCCTGAAGGCTGGGTAGTTTGCTGTGGACAATAGTCTGTTTGAGGTTGTGCGGTTGTTTGAAGGCAAGAAGTGGGGGTGTGGGGATGGCCTTGGCGAGATGTTCGTCTTCATCAATGACATGTTGAAGGCTCCAGAGAAGATGTCGTAGCTTCTCCGCTCCGGGGAAGTACTGGACGACAAAGGGTACTCTGTCTACCGTCTCCCGTGTTTGTCTTCTGAGGAGGTCGGTGTGGTTTTTCGCTGTGGCGCGTTGGAACTGTCGATCGATGAGTCGAGCGCCATATCCTGTTCTTATGAGGGCATCTTTCAGCGTCTGCTGCTGCCAACACTGCACGTGCAATTGTACTGTTTTACTCCACGACACCATTGCAAGCAACAGAGATCAGGTTAAACTGACTTCGCAAAATAATAAAGTTTAACAAAAATAAGTTTACAAAAAACAAGACTTGACACAAACTTAAACCAGCCTCCCATTCATTGACACTGTCTACACTTCCTGCTACCTCGGAAAAGCAGCCAGCATAAGCTTCCATCTTCTTGTGTCAGGAAAAAGATACAAAAGTCTGAGGTCACGTACCAACCGACTCAAGAACAGCTTCTTCCCTGCTGCCGTCAGACTTTTGAATGGACCTTCCTTATATTAAGTTGATCTTTCTCTACATCCTAGCTATGACTGTAACACTACATTCTGCACCCTCTCCTTCTCCATGTGCTCTATGAACGATATGTTTTGTCTGTATTGTGTACAAGAAAAAAGACTTTTCATTGTATCCCAATATGTGACAATAATAAATCAAATAAATGAGTCAGAAACTTAAGTGAATGCACCACTTTCCCTTTGATCTCCAAATCAGTTCAGTGCAAAAGGCTTGTCACAGCATTTATATACAGAGCCTGCATCATTCAGGGTTTAAAAAAAAATTGCTTATGTATTGGGAAAGGAAAACAAAGTTTCCCTGATTGTTTTAATGTTCCTCTCCCCTCCCATCACAGAAATTTTAAAAAAGGGCTTTGCTGGCACTGTCATTGCAGTCAGTGATGTTTTTTGTGTGACCATCCTGCTTTTGCAGGAGACACTTGGGAGAAATGACATGGAGAGGCAACATAGTCCAAATGGTTCTATTTTCTAAGGGTGAAATAGCAGAGGGACCTGGGGATGGGTATACACAAATGCTTGAAGATGGCAGGACAAGTTGATAAGGCAACCAAGAAGGTGCATGGGATACTTTTTGTAAAGAGAGTCACTGAAAACAAAAACAATTCATACCTAATCATTAGGAATCACTGGTTTGGCTATAGCTAGAGCTGTGTACACGATTCTTGGTACTGTACTTTATAAAGAATGTCAAGGCTCGAGAGTATATCGAGGTGGTTTACGGAGATGAGGGTCTTCAGTTACGTGGAGAAATTGGAGAACCTGCAATTATTCTCTTTAGACCAGAGAAGCTTAAAGGGAGTCCTAATAAAGGTACTCAACTTTGAAAGGTTTTGACTGAGCAAGTAGGAAGATTCTATTTTTTTTTATACGGCAAGTGGGTCAGCAGTCAGATTCAAAATAATTGCCAAAAGAACTAAAACAAAACGTTAGATTCAATTGTCAGTCTCGATCTTATGCTCAAGTCTTAGGAGTGCGGCTTGAGAACCCACAACTTACTCTGTTGAAAGCAGGCGTGCTGCCAGTTGAGCTGCAGTTGACACCTCTATCAAACCACAGTATACGTAGCCCACGGAGCTCCATGATATCATAGAAATCATAGAAACCCTACAGTACAGAAAGAGGCCATTCGGCCCATTGAGTCTGCACCGACCACAATCCCACCCAGGCCCTACCCCCATATCCCTACATATTTTACCCGCTAATCCACGCATCCCAGGACACTAAGGGGCAATTTTAGCATGGCCAATCCACCTAACCCGCACATCTTTGAACGAACCAGACCACCAGACAAAGTGTGGAGATGCTAAGAATTCAGCAGAAAAGCCATTTTATTGATTTTCAATTATTATCACAGAAAACAGGACTAAAAGAAATAATCAGGATTTCAACAAATCAATTTATTTTCACTGAAAAATACATCAATATACAGAATGCAAGAACAGGTATTTGAACCGGTGATGACTATGTCTTTGAAAATAAAATATACTGGAAATGAAGACACAATTGAAATAAAATTGAACAGGCAATAAATACATGTAGTGGCAGAAGACAGATACGGATCAGATCATTGGAATGTTAAAGATCACCATAGTGCATGTGGCTAATCCCAGAAGAACGACAGAGGGAAAAGAAACAGAGAGAGAATATCAAAAAGCTAATTCAAAGCACTTATCCCACACAAGCACTATCCATCTGTACTCTGGACTCTCTTTGTCCTCCTCTACAGTGCACCTTGCACACTTCACAATTTAATTAATTTCCTATCTAACCGTTACGAAACCTGCCCCCACCAAAACTGAAATATTTAACATTAGCCATCTGATTAAACTCCATATTCCTGTTTAAATAAAAACATATTTCTGCTCATCAAGTTTACAGTGGAATGGAAACCGTGGTCTAACAATTCAAGTATCAGAATGAAAACTAATTGAAGGAGTTGGTTTTCACTGAACAATATCCCTTTATGCAGAAACCAATCATTTCCAGGTAGTTTTGGCATTTGTATGATTGGTAACTTACTGGTGTATTGTTTCCATCAGGTTAACTATTAACCCTTGCTGTGGAGATTTTGGAAACTAAAGATGCTGGTTTTTTTTCTGCTCTTAAGTGTTCCAAAGATCGAAATGCTGTACGAAAACAGAAGCGTGCCGAGTAATTTATCTCCGCATTACTATTTTCCAGGCCAACAGCTTCAATCAGCAGCTCATTTGTAGATGTGGTTACATTCAAATGTGTCAACACCATCTGAACACTGCAGGTTAACATTTGGAGTAAAAAAAAATGGAGGGGTGGGATGGCTCTATCGAAGAGCCAGCACAGGCATGATGGGCCAAATAGCCCGTCAGTGTTGAATGATTCTATTAATAAAGTTAATTGTTAATCTCGCCCCCCCCCCACCCCCCACCTCAGATGCTGATCCATTAATTAGTTGTGCATTTCCATCATTATCTGTTTTGATTGTAAAAATGATTACAACACAGAATATTCAGGATATTTCCCGGTGATATAGGTTAAGCCGCTTGTTCAGGTTTAAACTGACCTTTCCAGCAGAATCAGAACGAATAAATACAGTGAGTAGGTCCAACTTTGGGTCATAGACAGGCTCCTGTAATTGTTAGAAACTGACTGAACCAGCTGGCTCTTGCAGTGGACTCTGCACATTGTGGAGCCTGTATAAAGTTTGCAGAACGCAAAATATCTTGAAATTAACTCACTGCTACAGCATTCAATACTAAAGCATTACCAGCTAGTGGAGCATAATGACTAAAGTCCCTTTAAAATAAAGCTCTAAAATAAAATCTTAGCAATAAAATTTCTCAGGTTTAGGTCCATAAACAAAATCCAAGTGTTAAGCTAGTTTCTATAAACTTGCACATAAATTACTTCATAAATGTTCTTAATTAGATTAAAATCTGTTCCAACCAATTTATACAATCTAGATTTAATCCTTTTTCCCTTTTTCAACCACTCCCCCCAACATGTTTCTGATATATTACATTTACACAAGAAAATCAGTTACCAAGGCAATTATATGACTATTATACAAAGTTGTCCTTTCCCCAGTTTGAGAAATAAAGACCTTTTCACCTGATACTGCACAATTGAGGTACAATGTGTATCCATTTCAGGGATGCCTCACTTTCAGGTATAAAACTTCAGCTGGACAAGTGGCATTTGAGGTGGGGAGGAAGGGGATTGGGGCCTCTTGCAGCTTCAACAGATCGATTATGTATACTGTTCAAATCAGTTAGCAAGCAGTAAATCGGGGCAGGTAGTGTTTTTCAAACCTGTCCTTGGGATGATGGCAAGGCCACTCTTGTTGTTCCCCTTGTCAGTTGCCACGAGATGGTGGTTGGTATGCTACTTTCTTGAATGTGTGGCTTGATAAGCTACTCACAAGGGCATTCCCACCATGATTTTATTATAATTTCAAAATCATAGCCTTACTTTTTTAATGCTTCTTCAGTTTTAATGTAAAGTTGAAATGTGTGGAGTTTTGCACGTTCTCCCTGTGTCTGCGTGGGTTTCTTCCAGGTGCTCCAGTTTCCTCAACACAGTCCAAAGATGTGTAGGTTAGATGGATTAGCCATGCTAAATATGTGGGGTTATGGGGATAGGGTGGAGTGGTGGGCCTGGGTAAGGTACCCTGTCAAAGAGTTGGTGCAGATTTGATGGGCCGAATGACCTCTTCTGTATTGTAAGGATTCTATGATTGAGGAAAATAATTTAGAAATCTCAGTAGAATAGTTGTATTCCAAGATTAGAGATGTTCAAAATGAATGCTTGGCTGAGACGGTTAAAACTGTATTTGAAACATGAACTTCAGTGGGATGACTTTTTTCTCATCCAATGAATATTGATAAATGCCCCATTGAGTTACTTTCATTAAGGATGGCACGGTGGCACAGTGGTTAGCGCTGCTGCCTCACAGCACCAGGGACCCGGGTTCAATTCGGATCACTGTCTGTGTGGAGTTTGCACGTTCTCCCTGTGTCTGCATGGATTTCCTCTAGATGCACCGGTTTCCTCCCACACTCCAAAGATGTGCAGGTTAGGGTTGATTGGCCGTGCTAAATTGCCCCTTAATGTCAGGGAGATTAACAGGGTGAGTCCGTGAGGTTGCGGGGATAGGGCCTGGATGGGATCAGCTCGATGGGCCAAATGGCCTCCTTCTGCACTGTAGGGATTCTATGAAGGCTCAAGATAGTTGCCAGCTCACCACATTCTGACAATTGATATTTACAATACCCTATGTTGGGTTATGGCAATGGAAATTCAATGGCATCTTGAGCTTTTACATTCCCACTGCTGTGAATACTCCAAACAGATAACAGTTTGAAAGAATGATATATCAGCCCTTCCCCTCTAAAGATGCGGTTGCATTTAGCAACTTCAGTTGACTATTACAACTGAAGCACAGTAAACGCCACCACTCCATTGCTGACAACCCTGTTCTGTCAGTCTCACACACTTTTATTGCAACTTTCTGGTCAGGTTGAGAATTGCATCAAACCAGACCGCAATCAAGAAAGTGGGGAAATTGGTTGTATCGGCAAGCTTGGGCCAGGTTTGTCTGTGGCACACATGTCCCATACAAAACAGACTGTGTGTGTGGATCACAGAGCAGCTACAGTGTTCAATGGTCATCTACTTCTTTCCTTCCAACCACGATCCACTCCGTCGTGCGTGGCATGTCTTTCAGAAGATGATCCTAGGCATACAAGAAATGTACCATCTCTTCTAGCTCTGCCCAGGAAGTCGTGTTTAGAAAGTTAAAAATGTGTGTGTTTAAGACTGTAGGGTGGGGTTTGGGGTTAAGGACCATTACGGAGTGCACTATACCACCAGGGTTGGGATTAGGATAGGGGATGAATTCCCTCAATAGTCAGGATCAGAATGAAAGAGACCACTGGAGATACAGACTGTCCTTTGGTGCACAGTTGAACGATCTCTTGTAACTGCAGATAATTGTCCCTTCGTGACGTCTTATAGTCCAGAGACATACCAGGTTGCTTAGTTACTGGGAGGGCGGATGATGTAGAGATGAGTCATCAAAAAGTGGATTCTTGACCTCCATCTCCCCTGTCTGTGGCGAGAGAAAGAAAAGCTGCGAGTTAGTTGAGAGACACAGCAGGAAGATCCAGGGGAAATGGATGTGCTATTGAGACCTGCCTGGTGGCTATTCCTATTCACAATCTGCTGCCTACCTGAAAAGGTTCATGTCTTCATAATGCAAGCAAAAGAGAGCTGTGAATGGGTCTGAATCTGACAGGAACTAGCTGTTGATTCACAGGCACCACTGTTTAGAGAAGACTGAACATTAATGGGCCTGTAAAGATATAATAATATGGCTAATATCTGTTCTCTTTGCCTAGCTGTGAAGGTTATTAACATAAGAAAAGCCTGGTGGAGCTCCCTCCTGCTGCATTGTCCTCCCAGCACTTTATTCAACAACAACTAATAACAGTGTCAATGACTGAAGCTGCAGTAAAACCTGTTCCATCATCTTAATGACACAATTCATTTACTCTTAAACTGTGAAAACCCATCAGGAACACAGAACTAAGTCACATTTAATCCTTCACAAAAGCTGCTTCCCCACCCCGCCCCCCACCCCCTTTCTGACAATTCTCCCCTACCCAAAGTGTTGTCTTTATTAGGGAAACTGATTCACAAGTTCCAATTGTTCTTGGGTTCTTCACACAAGAGTCTTTCCCCAGTTTGTACTGGTGGTCTACTCAACAGCAAAAAGCATCATAGCCAAGTGTGATTCAATCATTGCCTGACAACCACATCTGTGCAAGCTGGTGTCAGTTATGGATTAGTCAGCAAACACTCTTGTCTGAGTTGGGGTTCAAATCCCACTCTAAGGCTTGAGTGAAATCTTGAACCGTCACTTCAGAGCAGAATCATGGAAGTAGAACAAAGAAAAGTACAACACAGGAACAAGCCCTTCGGCCCTCCAAGCCTGTGCCGATCATGATTACCACAGGGCATGTAGCTCTGGGTTTTGTGGCAAAATTCTCATTACTTAGTTACTTACTGGAGCCAGTCCTGGACATTCATAGACTGTGAAATCCCCGTCTTCATTTTCTCCCTCTGATTCTGTCGCGGATTCAGATACTTTGGATTCATCTTTATTTCTGTAGAACAAAATAACTGTGGTGAACAAGAGACAATACCCAGTGCTGCTGATCTCTTTGTTTGCAACTGTATTTAGCACGAGACTCCCCATCCCCCAAAAATGAATGCCACCCAAATTCCTTGGGCACAGTGGAGATCCAGACTTGTATATCTCAACTGCCCCAATTTAATTGGGACATCTCAAATGAGAAATAATTCCACTGAGAAAAAAGAGGAAAAAATGACTAAGGCCGACACAGTGGCACAGTGGTTAGCACTGCTGCCTCAAATGCCAGGGACCCGGGTTCAATTCTGGCCTCAGGTGACTGTGTGTGTGGAGTCTGCACGTTCTCCCCGTGTCTGCGTAGGTTTCCTCTGGGTGCTCGGATTTCCTCCCATAGTCCAAAGATGTGGGGGTTAAGTTGATTGGCCGTGCTAAATTGCCCCTTCATGTGAGGGGATTAGCGGGGTAAATACATGGGGCTAGAGGGATATGGCCTGGGTGTGATTATTGTCGGTGCAGACTTAATGGGCTGAATGGCCTCCTTCTGCACTGTAAGGACTCTGATTCCTAAGCCTGCATATTCTGATTTCTGCATCCCCTTGCCAAGTTCCATTCCCATCCTTTTAAACTAGTGAATGGATTTTAATGAATGGGGAAACCATGTGTGAGGACCCACGCAAATCCACAGAAAGGAGGGGAAAGACAAGAGGCCTACTCTGAAATGCTACTCTGGTTCGCTGTGTAAGGAAGCTCCATCACCAGTGGCTGATACACAGCTATTAAATAGGCATCAGGAACACAGATCAAGTAGCTTAGATCAGTCAACATAGTAAAAAGAAACTCCCCTCCTGAAATCTCTCCATCGTCCCCTCGCCCTCTACACTCTTTCTCCTGTCTATTGGTTGAAGCTGCTCTCAGGAGTCTGCCAATGCTGCACAGCTTATCAGCTTGACATTTGGATGAAATGCATTTCTTGATTTGTACTTAAAGCAATTTGCCTAATCCTGTGTCTAATCAGGATACGAAGTTACTGGGACATCCAAACACCATCCCAGTTCTTACCCAAGAGCAGTTTTGTGATCAGCAATGCTACCTTGAAACTGCCGCAGTGCTCAGCAACCTGCTCATCTACTTTAACCACCGCTTTGTCCATAATACGAAACAGAGCTTCAGTACTTAACAAATTGGCTCGGAGTACTCACTTCTCCATCGATAACATCTGTTGCTTCTGATGTTGGTAATGGTACATCTGGGCACTCTGTGCCAGCTTCTTGTCGCCACTCTGTTCAAATCATAAATAAGAGAATGTACCTATGATGCTTTTTTGAATATTCTTTACACAAGTTACCACATTAAATATTTGTATCCCAATTAGCAGGAGCCTGGAGGCATAGAATCTCACAACATTGGAGGCCATCAAGTCTCTGCAAACACTTTGAAAGAGCTATTTAATTAGCCCCACACCCCTACTATCTCCCAATAGACCTGAAAATCTTCTTTTTCAAGCATTTTGCAAATTGCCTTTTGAAACTCACTATTGAACCTGTTTTCACATCTCTTTCGGACAGGGCATTCCAGATCATAATAATTGCTGTGTAAATAAAATTCTCAAGACCTCGCAAAGTCACGTGCTGAGGTGCCTGAATTCAACGTCCCTTTTGAGTAATGGTGACATTTTTTATATTGCCATTTAGGGTAAAAGGAAGCCATTGCGAACGTCACTTGACTGTTGATATGTGCAAGTGAAGCTGACCACAAGTTGATGAATTGTTAAAGTTACACTGGAGAATACGGGCTCAGAAAATACACACAGCCCCAAGTCGAGACTTTACAAGTCCAGTTTCAGGTGCCAACCAAAACAATGTGAAGAAATAAATTTCTTCTAAAGATTTAGCACTTAAGAACATGGCCACCGCTCTCCCATAGCAGTGACTTTCTTGGCTGCTGGATGGGTGAAGGGATGCTCGTTTAAAATGGCCTTTTTGGTGAGAATCGCTGCAAAAGAACTTGCATTCTATTGCATGTCTAAATATTTCAGGATGTCCCAAACTGCTTTTCAAAGAAATAATTCTAAGTTTAGCCACTGTGATACAGTCAAACTCAGCAGGCACTTCACATACAGCAGAACCCCTTAAACAGCAATAATCTCTGACAAAGGGTCACCCTCGACTCGAAACGTTGGCTCTATTCTCTCCCCACAGATGCCGTCAGACCTGCTGAGATCTCCCAGAATTTTCTGTTATTGTTTCAGATTCCAGCATCTGCAGTGTTTTGCTTTTATAACAGCAACAATCTGCTCATTCTGTTGGTGTTGGCCTTTTGGCCAAGATCAAACTTCGAATCAAGCCAGAGATCGGGTGTAATGCCTGTTCTTGTCAGCTTGTGTCCCTTTTGTGGGGACCATGAATTGGATTCAATTTTAATTTGGATTTTTTTTGGAGCAAGCAAGCAAGGAGATGGATTAAGGGCTGGCCCTGTCCACTCTGTGCATTGGCTTTGTAACTTTGAGAAAGGAATAACATTTGTTTAAAAAGATAAAACTGGGAGGTCTCCCTGTTCTGTAAGAAGTGTCATGGGATCATTAACACTTACCTCAACCACTGAAAAAGGCAAATGAGTGCTCAGGTTGAAGACTCCTCAAGGGTGACACTTGTAATAATTCAGTGCTCCCTCAGTACTACACTAGAGAGTTGGCCTGCTTTATAATGCTACAAAGAGTAGCATGTGTGGCAATTTGTGGTGCTCAAATTTCGAATTGGTAATCAAACCCACAAGCTTTTGATTGCAGGAATGCCATCAGCTGAGTCAAGCTGACATATTCACACCTCCACAAAACGCTCCCATAATTCATTTTTGGACCAACATTCAGTTTTCTTTCTCCGGCCATAAAATCTAAAAAGGAGACAGGTCAACTACAGGGTAGTCTGGTCAGGCATGGAAAGCAGATGGTAGCCTTGGGAGCTTTTTGGCTATTCTCCCATTTGCTCATGGGTGAAATTGTCTCACTGCATCAAAATAAACCAATTTACAAACCAGACACAGGGCTTGGACTACATTGCGGGACTGTGATCTGAGCACAAATGAGACACATTTGAAGTACCATCTTCTTCTGAACTTACCAGGGGTTTCTCAGGTTGAGCATTGGATCCAATTATACCGTAGCCTGGATAATCTGCTTTCTGAGTTAACCTCACCTCCTTCTGTAATCTAAAATTTAAAAAAAGTCAAGCAAAAGCAAGGCTTGGAGAGCGACACAGACGTTGTTTTATTTAACTGGATTATGCTCTATGATGTTAAAAGCTGCTGGAACATTTACCAGCATGCATGTGACAATTGAGTAGGCCGTCAAGAACATATTTTGGACACTTGCATGATGAATGGCAACCTTGGTGGGTGGCTGGCACCTGAACAACTGTGTTCCAGTACAGACTGACATTTTCAGGAGAGAAGGGAACAGAACTAGAATGGTGGGTACACTGGTTCCCTGTGGTCTAGTTATACATTGAAGTCAAGGGATGATGTCCCAAGGAAATACATGCAAATCATAGAAACCCTACAGTGCAGGAGGCCATTCGGCCCATCGAGTCTGCACCGACCACAATCCCACCCAGGCCCTACCCCCACATATTTTACCCGCTAATCCCTCTAACCTACGCATCCCAGGACTCTAAGGGGCAATTTTTTTAACCTGGCCAATCAACCTAACCCGCACATCTTTGGACTGTGGGAGGAAACCGGAGCACCCGGAGGAAACCCACGCAGACACGAGGAGAATGTGCAAACTCCACACAGACAGTGACCCGAGCCGGGAATCGAACCTGGAATCCTGGAGCTGTGAAGCAGCAGTGCTAACCACTGTGCTACCGTGCCGCCCCTATAATTCCTTTGTGTATTTGCTACACTTCATAAAACATGCATGTCGGATTTTAACTGAAGTCAGTGCAGACTTGATGGATCAAATGGCCTCTTTTTGCACTGTATGGATTCTATGGTTCTAAAATTTATTTTGAGCTCAAAATTCATTGAGTTATTTTTCTCTTCATGCACTCTGCCCCAACCTCTCCGATATCCATGTCTTGCACTTTCAACAGTTGATCTTCACCCAGAGTTTCATCACTGTTAAGTATTTCAAACTGGTTTCTAGCAGATGGCAATCAGAGGTGACATACACAATAGGTGTCTCGATCTAAAAAATATCTACGCTCAGCTCAACATCAGCCCATAGCTCGAGTGGAAGCACCTGCATTCGACCATCCCATGGTTCAGACCGTGACTCCAAGTCAGCACTGTTTAACTTGTGTTTGCAGAATATATTTGACACCTGTGCAACTTTGGACAGTTTTCTGAGCAAGATTTCAGAAATTTCTGAGAGAAATGGTGTAGAGGCCTCGGACATAGAGGCATTAGTTGATGAAGTAAAGATAAGTCAGTCCTTTAGGCACATAAAAGTCCTATAGTTTGCTCGCTCCATCCATCATAAATTCTCTAGGCACAATTAGATTATCAGGGCACTTGCCTCAATCTCTCTATTCAAAAGTCTGTTCAATGCAGTAACCACTCTCGAGTTGAAGAATTTCCTGAAATCAGTCCTAAATTTGCCTTTTATTAATTTCACTCTATTTCTTTCTAATATTGTCACTGCTGAGTGAGATGCACTTGAGATTTGCTTTCTCGCTACTCTTAACCTCATTTCCCAGTTATCTTCTTTTGAGGCTCAAAACATATTGGACATATTTGTCCAATCTCTCTCAGAATTCAGTCCTTACAGATCCTCAAGTGATGAACCAAACACCAGTTATGGCTTAATACATTTTACTGCCCAGTCTTGGACTTGAGGGGGGAGGGAGGAGGGGGCAATCCTACTGCAGAATCATAAAGTTCCATTACGCTATGTCTGAACTCCCAATTTCTTCATGCTTCCCGATTAACAACTTGAGAAGGCTTACCTGTACCAGCAGATGCCAGCAATGATCAGTCCAGAGACCCCTGCCACCGTGCACACAATAATCAAAGCTGAGGAATAAAGAATGACAAAAGTCAACAACTTCCAAAAGACGCTGCTTGACAGGCTTTTCCACATTGCACAGTGCAATCTAAATATACAAAACTGGTACCTTGTCAAATCTAGTTTGATACACTGCTCGCTTAACACAGATTGAGATGATGCCAATTTTGTTCCCAATCTGTCCACACCAAGGATGTCAGCCAGGGGCAAATGCTGTCCATAAAATAATGCAGTAAGAGTTTTAACAACACCAGGTTAAAGTCCAACAGGTTGATTTGGTAGCAAATGCCATTAGAAGAAAGAAGAAAGAAACTCTACAGTGCAGAAAGAGGCCATTGGGCCCATCGAGTCTGCACCGATCACAATCCCACCCAGGCCCTACCCCCATATCCCTACATATTTAACATAGAACATAGAACAGTACAGCACAGAACAGGCCCTTCGGCCCACGATGTTATGCCGAGCTTTATCTGAAACCAAGATCAAGCTATCCCACTCCCCATCATCCTGGTGTGCTCCATGTGCCTATCCAATAACCGCTTAAATGTTCCTAAAGTGTCTGACTCCACTATCACTGCAGGCAGTCCATTCCACACCCCAACCACTCTCTGCGTAAAGAACCTACCTCTGATATCCTTCCTATATCTCCCACCACGAACCCTATAGTTATGCCCCCTTGTAATAGCTCCATCCACCCGAGGAAATAGTCTTTGAACGTTCACTCTATCTAACCCCTTCATCATTTTATAAACCTCTATTAAGTCTCCCCTCAGCCTCCTCCGCTCCAGAGAGAACAGCCCTAGCTCCCTCAACCTTTCCTCATAAGACCTACCCTCCAAACCAGGCAGCATCCTGGTAAATCTCCTCTGCACTCTTTCCAGCGCTTCCACATCTTTCTTATCCTTCTTTACCCGCAATCCCCTCTAAGCTACATAGTTCAGTACACTAAGGGGCAATTTAGCATGGCCAATCAACCTAACCTGCACATCTTTGGACTCTGGGAGGAAACCAGAGCACCCGGAGGAAACCCACGCAGACACGAGGAGAATGTGCAAACTCCACACACAGTAACCGAAGCCGGGAATCGAACCCAGGTCCCTGGAGCTGTGAAGCAGCAGTGCTAACCACTGTGCTACCGTGGAGCACTGCTCCTTCGTCAGATGGAATGGAAATCCATAGTTCGAGTGGAAGCACTTACATTCGACCATCCCATGGTTCAGACTGTGACTCCAAGTCAGCACTGTTTAACTTGTGTTTGCAGAATATATTTGACACCTGTGCAACTTTGGACTCCACTCCATCTCCAAGATTTCCACTCCATCTGACGAAGGAGCTAATGGCATTTGCTACCAAATAAACCTGTTGGACTTTAACCTGGTGTTGTTAAAACTCTTACTGTGTTTACTCCAGCCCAACGCCGGCATCTCCACATCATAAAATAATGGCCATGACGGGTAAGGTAATGTATGGAGAGTCTCAATTTACATAGAAAGACAGAAGCGAGGTATGAAGTGACGGGATAAATTTCAGTTTAATAACGCGAAAGGAAGAAATCTGCACTTTCAGACAAAAGTCTAAACAGTCACCAGCTGACTGTAATACTGGTTGTTTTATATACATGACATAACATCAACATTGATTTTAAAAAACTCGTGGCTACTACCAGGCTAGTTATCTCCCAGAATTCAAAATACCAATACTAAACAAAGCACTTATCAAGGCTGGGCTCTTAACTGTTTACTGAACACAACTTTTTTGTCGGACAAAGCATGTAAATCTGAGGTGCATACAGCAATGACCAAGAACATGTATGAATACTTTTTTAAAAAAAGATTATTTCTGTTTTTGAATTACTGAGACATGACACAACAGGTGTTCCAAAGACTATTTTGCGCTATGTCTGAAGCCTGGGTTGTGACTTATGATTCTAACATTTGGAATTTTTCTTGCTGTGGTTTTGTTACAGTGGCGATCAGAACCTGAACCATTCACTCAATTCTCATCAGCCTGCTTTAAATGGAGGATGGAAAACTTTTCTTTTCAAAATTAATCGCATTTATTTTTAGTGGCTGGTTGATAATGTTCAGTCACTTGTTACATGCTCCCTCACAATTATAATGGCCTGTGATTAACAGTAAAACGAAATACATGAGGACTGGCAAGTTATCCTGTGGATGTGATAACTACATTGGTATGGTACCTTTATGCTAATGGAGCTGTCTGCACCATCACAAGTTGCAAATCTCTGAATTCCCCGAGGCTACATGTCAATTGGCTTCAGGTTTCAAGGCATTAAAAGTCTAAAGCCTGTCTTTACATTAATCAAAATGTTGCTGAGAGATTCATGCAAAGATTTGTGATCTATAATCAGCCTTTTTGGATTTCTTTTACTAACATATATCAGTCCCCATTAGATTAATTGAAGGATCAATAGGAAGGAAGGTTGAGGCTAGACTCTGTGCTAAAAGTTGATCTAGCAAGAGGTATCTAAATTTCCCCAACACCACAATTAAAAGTATCCTTAATCTGTTAAAATAAATGTATGAATTAGCATTATTGATAACTGTACCTTATGTAATGTAGCTGATACTGTAAATGAAGCAATGTTGTTCTGAATGAAAGCAATTACTCCTGCGCATATCAAAAGTAGTGACTGGTAGTGCCAACAGCAACATGTGAAATCTGTTTTTTAAAATTTTTCTTCTGTTCTTTCTAGTGGCATATTAATAATCTTTCGCAGTGGCATCACGTGTGTGTTTAATGGCCCCAAGAATGTTAGGTGTGGCACTGGAAAGGCCCAGTGAATGGTGGTAAGCTATTTGGTGATGGAGTGCATCATCAAATAGTAACTACGCCCAATGATTGCCCCCACCCACTGCTCAGCAGGGTTTATCTGGATCAGGAATCCTGACTGATTGCTTTTCCTTCTTTTGCTCAAGGCCCAACAGCAATTACTCAAACATTTCCTGGGCTGAATCATCTAACGAAATCCAGACAAGGAATCAAGCCATAGTTCTCTAATTTGTATGGTTTTAGTGGTATACTGGGTGTCGTCTTTATCCACTGGTTTTGGTCCATCAAGGTAAAACCTTTTGAAATGCAATGCACACTTACTGAGTAAGACGGCATCGGTGAAGGGAACAGCTTTCTTTGGAACACTCTTTATTGCTGCCACTTTACCAGGAGTGTTTGGGGGTATACTTGTTGTAGTAGATGATACATCTTTACTGGATAGTTTGCCTGCACGAACTCCTTGCGATTCATCTTGTACTTCAACAGGTTTATCCTTGTCAGCTGTTAATGCAAAGTAACGATTATAAATTGCTTCTTGTTAAAAGACCCATTTCTCTTATTTGAAACTGCAAGTATAGATAAGATGTCCCAGTTTGATGCAGTGAAGGGCTAACCTCACTGTAGCACAGATGGGACTGTTGCCTGCAGCCAAGTGCACTCCCATCTCAGCTGTGTGCAGGACAGGACTGAGAGAGGCCAAGTGCTTGTCCAAAGGGAGGATCAGTTTTAGTCTGCTGTCAGGTTCCTCTTACTCTCCAGCTGATGGAGATCTGTTCTTTTGACATTTACCAGATTGCCATTTCCAATTCCTCTGCAGAATCAAGACAACATTTATTTTCTGATGCAAATACACAGTTCTAATGGTGTCAAATCATGCAAATGCTTTGCTGAGGCCTTCTGACTTCAGCCTCCCTTTTCCTGAAAACACCAACTCCTTCTTGATGCACTTATCTTGCCCACATATTCATTCCTGGAATTTAGTTAATACATTTCAAAAGAATCCAAACCAATGCTCACACAACAGCCACAGGTATGCAATTTGCAACATGATTTGCAGATTCTTCTCCCACCTTTCCTGGGACATGGACACAGGACAGAGTGAGCGATCACACTTTTTATTTTTAAGATGGCCTAACGCTTTTGGTGATAATTGGCAAGCAAACAGCAAGATATAGTGGTGCGATTTACTCCTTTCCTTCGTCCTTAATCTTCCCCTTCCTTTTCTCACGGTGTGGACAGCAGCCGTGGTATTTTCTGTAGGCTTTAGTAGCTTCCTAACTCATCCTCCTATACCTTGAATCTGCAAGTTTCTCCCTGATTGTTCCACACTTTCAGATACTTTCAACCTAACTTTCCCTAAGTTCCCTGAACTGTGCCCACCCCCATATCTTCATTTTTACTTTTATAACCAGCCATAAGCAGCTGTATAAACTCTAACATACAAGTATGCCACAACTTTATGTTTATCATAGAATTATAGAGCACAGATGGAAATCATTCAACACATTATGACTGGCTGTTTGGTAGAACCATCCAATAAATGCCACATTTCTTTACTTTCCCCCTCAAGCCCCGCAAGTTTCACTTTCAAATATCTATCCAATTGCTTTTTGAAGGTTACGATTGAATCTTCCTCAACTATCCTTTCAAGACTATGCATTCCAGATCATAGAAAAAATTCTCATCACTCCTCTTACTTACTTAGCAACTATCTTAAATCCCTCTGCCCAGTGGAAGCAGTTCCTCTTTACTGATTCTATTAAAATTTTGAGTAAATCTCCTCATAGCTTCCCAACTCCAAGGAGAGCATTTCGGCCTCTTCTGTCCCTCCATATAACTAAAGCCTGTTATTCGTGGTACTATTTATTCTATTAAATAATTGTGTTTTTAAGGTGGAATAACATCCTGAAGCCGCACAGTTGGGAATCTTGTCTGAGTTGAAGGCTGTGTCAAAAAGAAAGAGTTTTAAAATTGTTGTTGGGAAGTGTGGAGGGAAAAATGGAAGACCAGAATGTTGCAGGTAAATTGCTGCAGTCTCTGCCACTAAGGGAAGAGTAGAGGGAATAAGGAAAATGCACCATAAACCCAGGTTGGAAGAGCAGAAGTTGCTGGAGGGGGGTCTGGTCTAGTAGAATGAGGTCATGGAGGAGATATTTTTGAAGCAAACAGATACGAAGCAGTATTGAAACCAAAAGATCAGAGGCAATAGTAAGCAGGACTTTAAGATGGGCAAAATCCTGAACAAAGCAGCCATTGATTCGGAGGCAGTGAGACCCTCATTCATTCCTACAGCAGCATTACATTGACAACCTTATGTCAATAGACAACAGCATATACTTCTGCACACCTGGTCCTAGCAGATGTTGTACTGTAATAGTCACAGCAACCGATCAAAGTATACCATTTTACAGCAGGTAACATTAAGGATTAACCAACAGACCTGCCTGTAGCATTTGAACAGAGGAACAAAACCCTGCAGGGGCCTTAAACAAAGGGTCTCAAAACAATAATTTCATATTTAGAATTTGATTTCAAGCCTTCTGTCATGCAGTGTGCAATGTACTTACTCTCTGCAGCCAGTTGTAGTCTGTGTGGCACATCAACATTTTTGGCTAAGAGTGATGCTATGTAATCAATATCACCATCGATATCGGAGGTTCCGTGATGCATTCCTACAGGGAGAGAGGGAACAAATCTGAATAGCTAGAAAACTGCAGTGTTTGAAATGATAGTGAGAAAGAGAGATTGATCTTTTGTAAAGTGCTGATTACCTTGTGGGTGAATGAGCTCCAATCCACTTAAGTTTCAAAGTTTATTTATTAGCGTCACAAGTAGGCTTACATTAATATTGCAATGAAGTTACTGTAAAAATCCCCTAGTCGCCACATTCCGGCACATGTTCGGGTACACTGAGGGAGAATTTAGCATGACCAATGCACCCAACCAGCACGTCTTTCAGACTGTGGGAGGAAACCGAAGCACCCAGAGGAAAACCCACACAGACACGGGAAGAATGTGCAGTCTCCGCACAGACAGTGATTCAAGCCAGGAATTGAACCCTGGCACTGTGAAGCAGCAGTGCTAACCACCGTGCCACCCATGTTGCTTAAGTTGCTGCCAACCATTTATCTTTTTAACCTCGAGTTAAACTCATATAAATAATGAATTGAAAGTAAAATAAAATTGTCCTTTAGGGTCTAATTTAAATATATACACCATGATTACCAAAATATTTTTCCTGGAACTCAGTGTCTGAATCACTCCAAGCAGGTTTCTGCTCCAGCCACAATATCAAAATGGTTCTCATCAAATTCACAACTGTTATGCCACTATGACAAAGGTAACTTTCCCTCTTCCTGCTTCAAGGCCAGCCTGTAGTTTTCAATATGGTTGACCACACAATCCTCCTCCTATTATCTCCTGTTGTCTAGCCGATTGCCTGGTTTCATTCTTAATTATAGTCGTAATCAACAACGGTTTCTCTTGTTTCTGCAATTCTGCACCATTAACCTCTGGTGTCACAAAGTATTCACCCTTGATCCCCTTTGGTTTCTACATCCTGATCTCCACAATCTCTTCTGAAAACAATGTTATGCTGACAGCGCCCAGCTCTACCTCATCATTGCCTCTCTGCACCCATCCGCTGGCTTCAAGTTGTCATAACGCTTGTCCAACATGAACAGGAATTTCCTCCTAATTAAATCTTGGGAAGAACAAAGACATTGTTTTTGGCCCCCACTACAAACTCCGTTCCTTGGCCACTAACTCTCCCTGAAAAACTGTCCGAAGAGAAATTGGACCGTTTGCAATCTTGAGGTCATATATGAACTTCCATCCACATATCCTTGCCATCCCGAGGATTGCTTATTTCTACCTCCTGTTGCTGAAATTCACACACATATCTTCATCACCTCTAGACTTGAGCACTCCTGGTTAGCAAACTTGAAGTCATCTAAACCTCTGCTGCCCTCATCCCAACGTACAGCCTGTGCTGTCAGACCTACACTGGCTCATGGTGAAACAAGGCCTCAGCCTTGTATTCAAACGCCTACATGGCTTTGCCCCTCAGTATCTCCCAACATCAACCCTCACTCCTCCAATTATGGCCTCAAGCATCCCCAATTTTAGTCACGTCATTATTGGAAACCATACGTTCAGCTGCAAGGCCCCAAATTCTGAAATTCCCTGTTTCTCTTAAGATGCTCCTTAAACCTACCCCATTTGACTAAGCTTTTACTCATCTGGTAATGTCCCTATAAAGCACCTTGGGATGCTTTATTACATTGAAGAGTGCTATATAAATATAACTTGTTGTTGCCGAACAAAACGGCTCTCATTTGCTGCTTTATATATCATAGAATCCCTACAGTGCATTCAGCCCATCGAGTCTGCACCGATAACAATCCCACAAGGCCCTATCCCCGTAACCCCATGTATTTACCCTGCTAATCCCCCGCTCACATTTAGCATGGCCAATCCACCTACCCTGCACATCTTTGGAGTGTGGAGGAAACTGGAGCACCCAGAGGAAACCCATGCTGACATGGGGAAAATGTGCAAACTCCACATAGACAGTCACCCGAGGCCGGAATTGAATTCGGTTCCCTGGAGCTGTGAAGCAGCAGTGTTAACCACTGTGCCACCGTGCCAACCCAATATACATGAATAGATTTACTTTAATTGCATCAATCTATAGCACTAAACATTCACTTGTAAAGCTCCAGTCCCAGAATATTCCAGATCATGGATTTGCAGTGCCACCATCTACTGCGTCTACAAGATTTATTTGACTTGCAGGAAGGAAATGGAACTAATTACATTGATGCCAAGACTGCTGCACTGTCTCTTGACACGCAAGCCACATGGAGCGGAGGGCAATCCCAAAATATACTTGCCGGATCTGCCAAGACCAGATGCCAAAACAAAAAAAAGGAAAAGAGTCTTTGCAGTTGCTGCTATCTGGAGGAAATCTGTATGTCAGGGTAGCGTGGCACAAACATGGCATTGTATTCAATACAAGATGCTGCACTTGTATAACAAGCATCTCCGTTTAAACACAGACAAATGGATATTAGTGTTGAATGGCGAGTGCACTTCAATTTGGGTCCCTGATGCTTTTGCAGGTAAAAGCACAGCTCGTGTAAATCAAAACTGGGCCTTTAGGATGTACAATACCTAGAAAGTTCTTGTTTGGGTTCCCAGTTTGTGCTGCGTTATTAATTTTTGACCACTTTAGCCCCTGCAGTTGCAGGCCCATGTGGGCTGCCTCCCTCCGCAAGAAAATTTTTGGCATCGATCCTGCAATTAATTGCACTCCAGTCAATGCATCATTTGACATCAAATGGTATAACCTGCATAAAGAATGCTCATTCGTCATCAACTGGTCTAGATCAGTCCAGCAGAGGGAGGGAGATCAGGGAAGAATTTTCCCAAAGGTAGGGGAGTCTAAAACTAGGGCGTAGGTTTAAGGTGAGAGGGGAGAGATACAAAAGGGTCCAGAGGGGCAGTTTTTTCACACAGAGGGCGGAGAGTGCCTGGAACAAGATGTCAGAGGTAGTTGAGACGGGTGCAATTTTGTTTTTTAAAAAGCGTTTAGACAGTTACATGGGTAAGATGGCTATAGAGGGATATGGGCCAAATGAGGGCAATTGGGACTAGCTTAGTGGTTTAAAAAAAGGACAAGTTGGACTGAAGGGCCTGTTTCCATGCTGTAAACTTCTATGATTCTAATTTGGGAGGGGCGCGAATGAACTACAAGGTTGCAGTTTTATGTCATGCTTTGGGCGGTAGATCTTACTTTTAAAAATGCATTAATGCATAATACGTTTTTACCTTTTTCTGACCTTGCTCCTTCAGTATATACCATGCTAGAATGTCCAGTTTCCTTGGGCAGTAGGAAGGCCTGGATGTTGGACAGGACCTTGTTCTGGGCTTTGGCTACCCCTCTAAGAAGTTTGTTGAGCTCCTCGCAATTGCAGATGGTATGCTGCAGGGGTGGAGTGTGATGCGGATTTTCTTATTGTCCTGGGCAACGTTGACCAGCAGCTCCAGGATCTCAGTGATCTGGTACGCAAGGCTGTTAAGCAGGGAGTTCCAGAATTTTGACCCAGTGACAGTAAAGGAACAGCAATATGGTTTCAATCAGGATGGTATGTGACTTGGAGGCGAACTTCCAGATGGTAGAGTTCACATAGCTACTGCCCTTGTTCTTCTAGATGGTAGAGGTCGCAGGTTTGGAAGGTGCTGTCAAAGACCCTCAGTGATTTGCCAGCTTTCCTATTTTATAAGAGGGCAGCACAGTGGCACACTGGTTAGCATTGCTGCCTCACAGCTCCAGGGACCCATGTTCAATTCTCGCTTTGGGTGACTACTTGTCAGTGTGCAGTTTGCACATTCTCTGTGTCTGCATGGATTTCCTCCCAGTGCTTCAGTTTCCTCCCACAGTCCAAAGATATGCAAGTTAGGTAGGATTGGCCATGGTAAATTGCCCGTTCTTGGCCCAAGATGTGTAGATTACGTGGTAAGTGCGTGGCGTTACAAGGATAGGGTGTGTGAGGGGGCCTGGCTAAGATACTCTGTCAGAATCAGTGCAGACTTGATGGGCCAAATGGCCTCTTCTGTACTGTAGGGATTCTATGGTTATATACTTTCAAATTTAATTCCAGTGCACTCCGATTTCTCAGTGGGGCCACATTTACTTTGTTACTTACATGGTTGATTATTTCTTTATACTCCCACCGGCAAAGCATCCCTCGTTTATTCCTCAGAGTTGG
Organism: Mustelus asterias; assembly: GCF_964213995.1. Lineage (NCBI taxonomy): Eukaryota > Metazoa > Chordata > Chondrichthyes > Carcharhiniformes > Triakidae > Mustelus > Mustelus asterias. Next base: position 42,155,958 of record NC_135813.1, read on the forward strand.
TGACCCTGGCAGATTCGGCACAGCCGAGGTGCCAGAATGGTCAGAAGGAAGAGTAACATGCCAACTGAAATGGAAGGGGTTGGGGAAGTTCTTGGGAAAATCTTTCAAAACAAGCAACAAGATTTTTCCCATCATAACATGTGGAAAACTGCACTGGTATCCACTGGATTGCTTTGATGCCTATAAGGCCTAATGGTCATTTTTGAATGCAAATTATCACTTCCACAAATTTAACAAGACGTGATGGTTTTTGAATGCTTTTAAGTGGACTGACAAATTGCCTCAAATTCTTTAGGCTGGTGATGGGTGGGTGAGCAGGTGGAAATGGAGGAATCAGTCAAGGTTCCACTCTGCATTGTTATCCAACTACAAAATGGAAAGTGGCTGCAGATAGACACAACCTGACCCAAGGGCAAGATCAAGCCAAGGCAGCAATGCTTTTTAGGTTGAATTGTTTGCAAATGCCCCCGCCAGTGCCAGAGATCTACCTTTGGAACTGCATTCAGCAAACGTCAGTGCTGTGATGTGACAGATTGAAAGCTGGCATTGTCTGAAGACCCCCACATGATATCCCCACACGATCGCAGATTCAAAGGCAAGGAGAAAATTGATTTGAAAAATGTATCGAGCGTCACCTAGCAAGGGCAAAGTTAGGTTAAGAAAGCTGGATGTACAATGATGAACCCTTTCTATTTTAATATAATATAGATCAATAACGGCGTCATAATTTAGCTCAATAGTTCAACTAAAATATGTTCTACTTCCTAAAATAAATCAGGCTTCTAATGTGCATGTAAGTGATCAAGCTGATTGTATATACTGATAGTATCATGTGAACCAAGTGTCGTATGTAAATACAGCATCATTCACCTTGAATGGATTATAGTAAAGAGAGAGTGAAGCAAAAGTTAAACAACTAGATTAGTAGAACTGTGCATCAACCATGTAATTGGGGATAATAAAGGTAACAAAGATTTGGCTTGTTGCCTTGCTAAATAAAAATGTCAACTGCACATACCATAGGGCCTCGGCCTGTAACCCCCAACAACTATAGACTGGCTGTGTGTGGTTGCAAGTGGAAGCTGCAGGGGAGCCTGGAAATCACCATACACACTCACTCAAGGCAGAAGCAAACAAGCCCTGCTCTGAGCGGGAAGGCTTGACCAGGACTGCAGGAGGAGGTACAGATGTAAATCAGCAGCTTGCACAGTGTCAGATTGCAAACACTCAATAGGTCTGAAAGAAGACAGATGGGATTGATGACAAATTGTCTGCTCCATAATAGCAGTCGACAGCTCCCTGTTGCTCACAATGGGCAGCACTTTTTAGGGCAACATCCCTTACAATTTGTTTCAGGAGGGGACGAGCCCACCGGTGCCTGGGGTGGAGCAGCAAAGGAACGGGTTTGGGTTGATTTAATCATTTAGAAAACGCACAACACTTGAGATAACGTCTGCACTTTCAGAGACAGTAATTGCCTGAATATACTTCTCTTTGCATACAATTCAGTTTTCCTTATCTGGTCTTTATCAGTGAGTCCACTGTCTGCTGAATGCAGTGTTTCCACATCGAGACTTGGTGCCTTAATCGGGGCCAGCTACAAGTGGAGGTACAGCTATGCAACAAAATTATTTGAAGGTCAGACTGCAGGCAGTCTAATTTCTGCAGGCAGTGCCATTACGCAGCAGAAAAAGGACATCACTAACACATTTCAGAGACATGCAGACCCACCTGACATACACTTATTCATCAGCCAGCAACACATACCTGCAATGGTATTTTTTCCACTTCCACACTATTATCTATGATGCCCCCTAAAGATCCATTCTTGGCACCTTCCTATGTCTCATCCCCATGGTGCCCTTTAATGACTTCATCCAAAATCAAAGGTGACACCCAGCACTAACTCACCAGCATATCTCAACTCCTTATCGACCTAAACATTTTCAGAGTGCTCGTTTAACATCCAGTACTAGATGACCAGAACCTTCCTCTAATTAGTGATAGCTTCAATCCCTCATGCAAATTTTGTTCCCGAATCCTTGCCTTGGAAACTGCCCGAGGCGAAACCAGACTGTTTGCAACCTTGGCATTATATTTGATTCTCAGCTGGCAGGGCAGGTTGAGAAAGTGGTTAAAAAGGCATGTTGGCTTTATAAGTAAAAGCACAGAGTACACAGCAGAGGTTAACATGATCCTTTGTAAAACTTTGAAAGGATAAAAAAGAAAGTAGAAAAATAAAGTTTATTTGTCACAAGCAAGGCCTACATTAACATTGCAATGAAGTTACTGCGAAATTCCCCTAGTTGCCACACTCTAACGTCTGTTCGGGTCAATGCACCTAACCAGCACACCTTTCAGACTGTTGGAGGAAATCGGAGCATCCAGAAGAAGCCCACACAGACATGGGGAGAACGTGCAAACTCCACACAGGCAGTGATCCAAGCCAGGAATCGCACCTGGGTCCCTGGCGCTGTGATGTTAACCACGGTACCACCGTGCTGCTGTATATGAAGGATATGAAGGTTTCAGAGTGTGTGCAGAGAAGATTTCCAAGAATGGTTCCAGAGATGAGGAAGTTCAGTGTAGGACAGGTTGGAAAAGCTGGGGCTGCTCACCTCTCCCTAAACTTCTCTATCCTCCCTCAAGATACTTCTTAAAACCTACATCTTTGACGAACCTTTCAGCCAACTGCCTTAATATTTCTTTACGTGACCCGTTGCCAAAATTTTGTTCGATAATTCTCGTGAAGCGTCTGGGGATGCCTTACAATGTTAAAGATGCTGTATAAATACAATTTGCTGTTGTCAATTTTTCTAGTCCCCTTTAGGCTGACTGCATTGAAGAAAGAATGTGTGCAGAAAATGCAAGTGAAAATGGCAATATTTTAATATAAAAGCAAATTACTGTGGATGCTGGAATCTGAAGCAAAAACAGAAAATGCTGTAAAATCTCAGCAGGTCTGACAGCATCTATGGAGGGAGCAGAGCTAACGTTTCAAGTCTGGATAACTCAAACTTGAAACTTCAACTCTGTTCTCTCTCCACAGATGCTGTCACTGTCAGACTTGCTGAGATTTTAACAGCGTTTTCTGTTGTGTTGGCTATATTTTAAGCTGTACAGTTGTTTCCCTTTTGACAATGCTGACTGGAATTCATGCTGTCATGGAAATAAGGCAAATGCAGTATGCCAGAAGCTAAACTGGAAGTACTCTTAATTGAGTTAAAGCTGCTCTGCAATATTACCACTAATGTGGTAATGTGTAGTCTATTTTTGCCTGTACTTTAACCATGAATATACTGAAATGCATGTAAGCAATATACAAAAGGTGGGTGGCACAGTGGCTAGCATTGCAGCCTCACAGCACTAGGGACCCAGGTTCGATTCTTGCCTTGGGTCACTCACTGCCTGTGTGGAGTTTGCACACTCTGCGTGGGTTTCCTCCGGGTGCTCCGGTTAGTTAGGTGGATTGGCCATGCTAAATTCTCCATCAGTGTACCCGAAGAGGCGCCGGTGAGTGGTGACTAGGGGATTTTCACAATAACGTCATTGCAGTGTTAATGTAAGCCTACTTATGACTAATAAATAAATAATGTTCGAAAAACAAAGCTTTTGCCCTCCTTCTCTCTACTGAAAGTGCTGATCCTTTATTGGCAAACATCAATTGAAAACACATCAGGGTCCAACAACAATGTACGTCAATAACAATCAGCCATACCTCACCACCTAGCCTCTGCCTCGAATTTGTCATGCTGCTCGTTTGTCATAGAAATCATAGAAACCCTACAGTGCAGAAGGAGGCCATTCGACCCATCGAGTCTGCACCGACCACAATCCCACCCAGGCCCTACCCCCACATATTTACCCGCTAATCCCTCTAACCTATGCATCTCAGGACTCTAAGGGGCAATTTTTAACCTGGCCAATCAACCTAACCCGCACATCTTTGGACTGTGGGAGGAAACCGGAGCACCCAGAGGAAACCCATGCAGACACGAGGAGAATGTGCAAACTCCACACAGACAGTGACCCGAGCCGGGAATCGAACCCGGGACCCTGGAGCTGTGAAGCAGCAGTGCTAACCACTATGCTACCGTGCCGCCCTTTTCTATGTTTGGATCTGGCATCAGCTGAGAAATTTCCTCCAACTAAATATTGGGAAGACTGAAGCCATTGCCTTTTGCCCCTAGCCCAGCTATATGCGATCCCTACTCCTGGTCATTGCCTAAAGCTGAACCAGACTTCACAACTTTGGTGCCTACACAACCTGCTCTTGCTCCTATTTCTTATGTTCTATTTGACCCTCTGACTCCATATACCCTACATCGCAAATCAGTCCTCCACTTCCATCGTCATAACATCCATCCCTGATCCTTAGCTCATCTGACGTTGAAACACCCTTCCATGCCTTTATTAGTTCTAGACCTGACTGATCAAATGCTCTCCTGGATGTCCACCCATTTTCCACCCTCCATATAACCTGAACTCAACTGTCATCTGTATCTTAAGTAGGAAGTCTCACAACACCAGGTTAAAGTCCAACAGGTTTATTTGGTAGCAAATGCCACTAGCTTTCGCAGCGCTGCTCCTTCGTCAGGTGAGTGGGAGATCTGCTCACAAACAGCAAACAGGGCATATAAAGACACAAACTCAATTTGCAGAATAATGATTGGAATGAGAGTCTTTACAGCTAATCAAGTCTTAAAGGTACAGACAATGTGAGTGCACTCGCATTCCAATCATTATTTTGTAAATTGAGTTTGTCTCTTTATATGCCCTGTTTGTGAACAGAACTCCCACTCACCTGACGAAGGAGCAGTGTTGCGAAAGCTAGTGGCTTTTGCTACCAAATAAACCTGTTGGACTTTAACCTGGTGTTGTGAGACTTCTTACTATGTTTACCCCAGTCCAACGCCGGCACTCCACATCATCTGTATCTTAACTCAGATCAAGTCAATTTTATCCATCACCTCTGAGCTCACTGACGTACATCAATCTGACATCACCTTAAGTTTAAAATTCTAATCTACGTTTTCAAATTCTTCCATGGTTCCTCTTTCCCCAACTCTGTATCCTCCTCTAGCCCTGCAACCTCTCAAGCACTCCTTCAATTCTGGTCTCGTGCATAATGTCGATGTTCAGTGCTCCATCCACCTCTTCAGCTGCTTAGTCCCGGAGTTCTGAAATTCACATTCTAAACTATCCACCTCTCTCTAATTCTCTAAGAGACTATTTGAAACCTACCCTGGACTGCACATTTAATTACCTGTCCCAATATCTCTATGTTGACTGGGTGTCAAATTTTGTTTGAGAATGCCCTTGTGAAGCATTTTGGGATGCTAGACTATGCGATATAAATTCCTGCAGTCCTTGGTGATGGCGGTTGTTCTGGTCCAGGGTCAGTAAGTTGTTCCACTTTGGAAGTGGAGCACCCCCTGAATCTTATCCTCATGTGCAATCCAGTTGTGTGCACATTTCAAAGTGACCAAGAACCGATCATCTTCCCCTTCACTATCCAGTAAGTGTCTAGACTGGTTGCTCCAACTGGGAACAGCAGAGATATGGACCTCCTGGATCTGTCCAGATCAGTTTCACACCAAGTTCTGAACCATACCTCCTTCCTCCTCTACTCATTAAAGTTCCTCTGAACCAATGTACATGATTCCTGAGCTAAGAAAGGTAAATCGACTCGCCCAGGCACGATTAAAGCAAATTACTGTGGATGCTGGAATCTGAAACCAAAAGAGAAAATGCTGGAAAATCTCAGCAGGTCTGGCAGCATCTGTAAGGAGATCTGTAAAAAGGGTCATCTGTTTCGAGTCCAGATGACCCTTTGTCAAAGCTTTGACAAAGGGTCATCTGGACCTGAAACATCAGCTCTTTTCTCTCCTTACAGATGTTGCCAGGCCTGCTGAGATTTTCCAGCATTTTCTCTTTCACCCAGGCATGATGCTCCTTTTCTCTGTGCAAGCATGTCCCCATCTCATACGGTATTTTTCACTTGTTCGTTTTGGGTTAGGTCTCTCTCTGGACATTTTCGTACTGCTCACTCCCCATTTCATCCTCCAAGGGAATTCACTGAGAGAAACATAATCTCAGGAAATCCCAAAGCTCGTTATGGTAAATTCACTTCAGCAACTGTTGTAATGGAGGAAATGCAGAAGCCAACTTGCGTACAGCAAGGTCCCATAAACAGCAATATCAATGTCAAGATAATGTTGGTTGAGGGATAAGCATTGGCCAGGACACCAGGAAGAATTCCTCCATTCTCCTTTGGACTAGTGTCTTGAGAATAGTTATGTCTACTCCTACAGGCAAAATGTCACCTGTAAAACGGCACCCCCAACAGTGCAGTATTCCCTCAGTACTATTCATGAGACTAGATTATGTGTTTACAATTTGTTGACAGAGGCAAGAGTACTACCTCAGAGTCATGTTCCACAGAAACTCTCTGTAATGGTGAATTACAACCTGTTAACTCTTGTGGAGAATTGCCTGCATGCTGTTGCATCATGCAGTTCCAGCTGTTCAATTAATCCAACTGGCCCAGTATGATTGCCTGTCACTCTGAAAACACAATGTCCCCCGTAAATGAGTCACCTGTTCTTTTGAATTCATCTTTTGTGGTGCAGCCTTGGCTGCACGCGTGCATGGTATCTTAAGAGACGACTTGCAACTGGTCTGCACTTAATCCATCATGATTCAAATGCCTGTAACCATGCAGCAGCCAAGCAGCTGGAATTGGACAGAAATTGTAGATAGATTCTGAAACCAATAAAAGAGGAAGGGCACATAACCTCCCATCATATACAGCTCGTCATTAGCCCGGCAAATCTTTTGTTAATTAATAATCCCTTTCCATAAAAGATAACTTTTTTGCTCTCAACAACTTCGGCTCAGTTTCATTATTCAAATGGCGAATTAATATTGGAAATCAAAAGCAACAATCTAAGTGATTCACTTCCATGAGTTACAGCCAGAAAGGCACTTCAACACTCACTATTTTCTGCCATTGGTGAACGATTGGCTTCAATCCATTTAATTAATTCACCTCTGTTTCAGCACTGAAGCTCAGGAGGAACTGCTGCCTAAACTCTCCTCACTTGCCTCAGTCTGCACTTTCTTAGTCACATATCAGATTACTCTGCAGGACTGATTCACTGCTCTTAGAATGTGCATAAACACAAAATGATCAACAGGAAAGGAATCTATTAGAGTAAATGCTCACATGCCACAAGAAATGAAAGGCACCCATGTGCTGTGCTATAGGCTCCAGAGCAAAATGACATCTCTATCACTCCCCATTATTATAAATGACATTTGGCACTGGTCGCATACATGTCACTTGTACACACAGCAGGTAGTTCCGACAGCTGATCTGGAAATCCATAACAATGGAAGACAACGATAATTGCATTTATACAGTTGCTTTAATGCAAAAGGTCCCAAGATACTTAAAAGGAGTTTTATCAAACAAAATTTGACAGATAGTACAAGAGATATTAGGGCAGGTGAATTATGTATTTTCTAAATGAACATCTCAAAGGACAGAGAAGCGGAGTGTTTAGGGATGGAATTCCAGAGCTTAGGCCATTGGCAACTGAAGGCCTGGCTGCCTGTGCAGAGCAATTAAAATCAGGGATGCTAAAGAGGTCAGGATTAGGGGAGTGCAGTGATCTCAGAGGGTTGTAAGACTGAAGGAGATTCAAGACATAGGCAAGAGCAAGGCCATGGAAGGATTTGAAAACAAGGATGAGAATTTTAACAAGGCATTGCTGAACTGGGAGCAAGGATGATGGGTAACTGGGACTTAATGCAAGTTAGGATATGAGCAACAGTGTTTTGGATGAGTTTGAGTTAAGGAGGGAACAAAATGGAAGATTGCCAGGACAGCACTAAAGTAGTCGAATCAACAGTGAACAAACTTGTGGATGAGGGCTTTAGAAGATGAACTGAGGCAAGAGTGGAGATGGGCGGTTTTATGGTGGTTGATTAGAGTTCTGGTGATGGAGGGGATAGAGTCAAACAGGACATCAGGATTGCGAACAGCTTCAGACAAGTGATCAGGGAGAGGGATGGATTCTTAGGCTAGGTTTTAACTGCCAGTCAACAAGGCAGGTTTTGCCATTTGGCTTAGGAAGTAGTGTCAGTCATTAAAACACAGCAACACTGTAAAATGCTGTGATGATACTCCTGATAGTTCAAAATTATATCGTCACTTAAAAAAAAAATCAATAATTTTAAACAGCTGGAATAAATGAGGTTTTATTAAAGATCGATTTGAATTCAAATGAAGTGATTTTAAATTACCAGTATCGGACTGTAGTCATCAATTACATGCAACTTCTCAAAACTTATACCCCTTGCCATTCTCACTTTCACGTGTGCCTGACTTCACTCATCTCAGCTGACATGGTGAGGTGGAATGTTGGCTTCAGTATTCTTGCATGCACGGAGGAGAAAAACTGTTGGATTTCTGCTGCTTCTAGGTATCGGGTTGGATGTGCACCTGCGTTGGACTCTTAACACACGTTCAGTATTGATGAGAAATGAAGACAAGGCACCAGAAGACCTAGTTCTTGCGTGCATTACTGTATCTCAGTTACAGTTTTCAGGAAAGATTTTTAAAAAAGGTATACAATATTATAAACAAGAAAGACTGTTAACACATAGAAGTTCTGGAGCAGATGTGATGGTGACTCAAGTTTCAGGGAACTTTTCAGATGCATATCAGATCCTGCTATTCAGGCTTGGTCTTCTTACCTCAACATCAAAGGTGTCAGAAGCTTAGATGCTTCCCCGCCCCTCATCCCCTTACAATAGATAGAAAAGCAGCCTCACCAGGCAGCCACAGGAAGATAGGCAAGTGCAGCAACAAATAAATCAGGAGGCAGGAGTGTGGGTTCAGAGAAAGAAATGGATTGCACCGCTCCCCACTGTCCACCACTACACCTGCTAATTCAAGGTTAAGGCAAAGTGCTTCTTCCATAAAACTACAAATGATTAAAATGTTTGAGGACAAACAAAACGCCCTCCACATTATACAATTAACTGTAATTAATATGGCACTGACTGTACTGGGCGGAATTAGTAATTTGTTTGATTAATCTACCATGCTGAAATCCATGACTTAATAACAGAGGTATTGACTAAAAATGCAAAACCGATTAGTTGTTACATCGCATCGGCAGATTTAGAAGCATTTTAAACTAGTTATCATGTATAAAAATATCTCCAAATAATTTTAAAGCCAATTATCTCTTGTATATTCTAAAGCTATGAGAACAAGACCTGCAAACCTGTAGACAAATCTATTGTCTCCACATCACCGACACTCCATTATTAATCAGCAGGTAATCGGAGACCGGTCACTAGTGATTCACCAGATGAATATGCCCTTGCCCTTGGTAAGACTGATCAAATACAATCAATTTTCACTGCCCACGGAAGACATTTACTTTAGCAATTAAATTTTAGTTCCATAGAGCATTGCTTAACTGTGGACTCAGGAAAAGAACAAATATGTTGGCATTTCTATAGCACCTTTTACATCCTCAGGACATCCCAAAATGCTTTTCAGCCAATTTAGAGTTGAAGAGCAGCCATTGTTGTTAATGTAGGAAAACGTTGGCAATTTTCACACTGCCAGGTTCCACAAACAGCAGTAAATAAATGACCAGATAATGTTTTGGTGACTGTGCTTCAGGGAAGAAAGGTTCACCAGGATACCAGGAACACTGTTTGTCGTTGACCTGTGCTATGGGAATTTTTGAGGTCCATTTAAATTGGGGACACTGGCTTTAGCTTCAGGTCTCATGCAGAAGACCTTTAGGTGTCATTATTTCATCCTGTGTCATTCTAAAATCAAGGGCCGGTGGACATCAGCAATTTTGATGGACAGTTTGAAAAGGATGGGAACCCAGGATCATGCAATTAGTCACTGACAATGTAAATGAAAAGCAAGTAAGGTCTTTAGAGTGCTTCCAGCTTTATTCTGGAAAGTGCTTTTAACTGCAGAAGCAATGCATGTCGGTTAATAATAGCATCCCTTCAGTCTCAGACTGCTGTACTGGAATTACGTTGCTGTATTAAACGCCAGATTTGTCAGCATTATGATAAATATACTTGCTTTTGCATTTTAAGCTATTTTTGTGATGGCAAGTGGCAGTAATTGACAGCAAGTTCTCACACTGAGCTACAAAAAGCAATATATATGGCTCGATCTTCATCAAAAGACCCACTTTTTTGTGGATTTGCACGGCTTTCTGATGGGTTACTCCATCTGTCCACGTTACAACAATGTCTTCATAAGATTTTCATTGGCTGAGAGATTTCAGGAAAGGTTATGGTGGGGGGGGGGGGGGGGAGCGGCCTTTGGAAATGTGAACGGTGCTCTATAAATGTAAATTCATCTGTCCTTCCTTACTCTCTCCAACATCTCACCCAAAAGACAGCACAGCAAACCCTCAATACTGCACTAACACATCAGCCTAGGTTACATGTGCAAATCCCTGGGGTTCAGCTTGAAATTTATGGTCGTCATGACTCAGATGTCAGAATGCTATCACTGAGCCATGGTTGGAGAGCAACAACAGTGAATTGGTCCTGGGTTTCTGCTCTAGACAAAGCAAGGCATTGAAGGGTGTAATCCAATGCAATTTCACACTTGCATTTACACAGAGTTTACATTTATTTAGAACTTTTATTGCCAAGTCTTCCCACAACCAATGAAGTACTTCTGAAGTGCAATCACAGTTGTGATGTAAGGAAATGTGAAAGCCAACTTGTGGACAACATCATCCCATAAATTGGTGACGTAAGTCACCAATTAAGCTATTTTGGTGATGTTGCTCAAATAAATTTTGGAAAGGACATCAGGAGCACTTCCCTGCTCTTCTCTGAATAGTGACATGGGATCTTTTACATCCATCTGAGGGAGCAGATGAGGTCTCAGTTTAACGTCTCATCTGAAAGATGGCACCTCCAACAGTACAGCACTCCTTCAGTTCTTCACTTGTTTTTATTAAGTTAAAGGCAATATCAAGCAAGTTGTTGTTGATACCCTACATCACAACTGTCCAGAGATGGCCACAGCCCTTGCTGGCTCAGTACTTGGGATCAGGTTTATACTGCAGTGAAAATACAGGATTGTACACAACTAGCAGGCCATTCATCAAATTATACAAAAAACAGAGTCAGTATAAGTTGACCTAACACTCCTCCATTCAATTACTGTAACTACAACCTTTATCACCAGACAGTATCTATATAAAGCAACTTGTAACTCTGCATAAACTTCCAAGCACAAACTCTGCAAAACTGCAGAGCCCACTGCTCAAACTTCACACCAATCCTAATCTTTTGGTGATTAATATTAATGGCAATAAATATGGAGCATCATGAATTAGGTACTGGCTTACTAACCTGTGTGCCAACTCTCCCATCAATATTCCTGTTGTTTACCTTGTACTTCACATTCACTTGCATCAAAGTTTGTGTTGATGTGCACGAGTTATTCCTTAATCAAAAGGCATTCTATGCAGAAGAGGACAGTCGCCAATGAGTATTTTGGCATATGTTATTCTACCTTCTGAAAACACACTGAAATCACAGGTTGAACTCAAGACGCCATCTGATAGTTTAAGCTTTCCTTTGATGATACTAGGTGGTGCATCAAGTTTTTCACTTTGCAAGCTTGCAGTTGGTGCTTACACTGGCAAAGGAGATCTGATGCATGAACAGGCTCTTGACTGCCAGCATAAACAGAACAAACTCTGCTTGATATCAGGACAGACTTCTCTGTGGGTTCTGTGATATAAACTGTTCAGTGAAAGTGAAATGCATGCAATTGACCACTTTACCACCACATCAAGACCTGCTCATTAAATTAAATACATCAAAGAAACCCAATAAATGGCACATTCCTAAAATTGGCAATGTCTAATATATGCACAAGTTTAATGTATCTGTAACTTTAAAGAATATTTCTGTATTTAACATAAAAATCCAATTTTTATCGTCATCAAAATCACTTAAAATCAGGGGAACAGTTCTCTTTGTAGCTATGAATTTTCCTCTACAGTATGCACTTTATGTATGAGGTCCAATTATCTCTCAATTCAGCAAAGCAAATTCCCTTTAGGCAAGTCAGAATGAAAGGAAACTTAAAAGGAGGGAGCTCCTAGTTGGGATATTGCTGTAGTGGTTAGTGAACACCAGAGCGCGGTGTTTAATGCGTATTACCACGTAATGGCCAAAGGCTAATGCAAAGAGTTAGGTTAAAAGTTACATTTCAAACTAGTGATATTTGGATAAAGGCAAAATACTGCAGATGCTGGAATCTGAAACAAAAAAGTTCAGCAGGTCTGACAGCATCTGTAAAGGGTGAGAATAGAGCCAACGTCTTGAGTCTGGTTGACCCTTCGTCAGAGCTCTATTTGTCTGTTTTCAGAGGGTATGAAGTAGCAGTCAGCATTACTTTGAAACATTAAATATACAATGAAACAGGCAAACAGTTACATGAATTAATTTAGCTCCATGAGGTTTCAGCTCTTCCAGTCTGCACTGTGGTTTCCAGTATTCATAATGCAACAGTCTGTGTTTATCTAGCTGCCAGATTGTTCACAATTGCAAATTCATTTTTATATTTGCAAAACTACAAAACATTAATTTCACAGTTGAGCAAAATATTTATTCAACCTCAGCGCAAGAAGCATATTTCTCCCCAATCCAACATGAGAAAAGGAGTAGCAAAGTGAGAATGGAATTTGCTGCCATTGTGCTCTCCATATTACTGTGAACCACATTAAGTGGCATGTTGAGAGGCAAAGAGACTGCAATCCCATTGTAGGCATTATTAATACCCAGGTACTATGAATTACAAACTAATCGGTACGTCAAAGCTATCCCATTGTGAATTGGAGCATTAAAATTCTGAATTAATATGAATATTACGTTATGTGCCAAAAGTGTCAAACATTCACTTAGAGTTCATTGAATCCCTACAAGTGCAGGAGGCAGCCATTTAGACCATCGAGTCTGCACCAACCACATTCCCACCCAGGCCCTATTCCCGCAACCTCACATATTTACTCTGCTCACCCTTCGACACTAGTGTCAATTTTAGTATGGCCAATCAACCTATCCCCGCACATCTTTGGAGTTTGGGGGGAAACTGGAGTACCCAGAGGAAACCCATGCAGACATGAGGAGAATGTGCAAACTCTACACGGACAGTGACCCAAGCCGGGAATTGAACCCTGGTCCCTGGCGCTGTGAGGCAACAATGCTAACCACTGTCCCACCGTGCTGCCTGTCAGTTGACTGACAGGAATTCACATCATTTGCTTACAGAAAGCTTGACCCAAGTTAATACTAGCTTTGAAGCCTACCAACAATTTCTATTTGGACTCATTTCAACAATGGCAGGCCACAGAGAGCCTAATTATTTAGTTTTGTGAAGGATTTGAGTTTTCCCTTTAAAAGAAAATTCTCAAATTAAGTCATAGTTAAACCAATTTAATTAATGAACTACAATAGTTTGTCACTGTAACATTTAGTTCTGTTGACAGCTCAGGAATGAAAAAAAACTGATTAATTCCAGTGAAATTAAAAAATGCAAAGTATACAATGGAAAGCACATATTCCAGTCAAACACAAACATGCGAGTAATATTAATCAATCTTTTGTCATTTGAATCAACCAGAAATAGCTGGAGTGGAAACCAATATCAGACTGTGCTTATTAAGCAGGCATTTGCATTACAGGAATAAGAGCCTGGGTGGGATTGTTGTCAGTGCAGACACGGCGGGCTGAATGGAGGGATTCTATGATTCTATATCAGCAGACACTAGCTGATCTGCTAAGTGTTTCTCAGCATTTCTTTGGTTTTACTTCATTTGTATCTTCTTTACAAGGTGGAACTTAATTCTGGGGAAAGGATACAAAACACTGCAGCTGCTGTCCTCTGACACCTTGCTCATTAGCAGCCTGATCAAATTCCATTTCATGTCGGCTTCAGTGAAATGTTCCACCATTTCCCTACACCTGACAACACAAACTAAATTGCCAAAATTCGAAAGCTGACTGGTAAGACCTGGTAATAAACCAGCAACTTTAGAACATCTTGCATGCTGTGAAGGGCAGTAAAAATAGACTTATTTTGCTTTCTAATAAATATTATGAAATGATCATTTCATTCTACACTTAATCTACAGAAATTGAAATGATCCTTTCCTTTCTGGATTTATACTTTCTTCCCTTTTCTCCCTATATGAATGGAGTTGCTTGCTACTTTACTCATGCAGCCATTCTTCATCTTCTTGAGTCTCAAATCAAATATCAGTAGGATACCTGGCTACGGACAACAGCACTGTCAATAACCAATGGTGGACATATCTGATGTCTACAGCAACACTGTGCTTTACTGCAGACCTCACTGGATAACACGGAGTTGAAACCTTTGCTGACTTCCTCCTTTGCTTGGGGACAGTTGGTTAAACTCTACTTCACCCACTATCATCCCAGCTGAGATGAGCTATTCAGTAACTGGCTGAATGCCATATTCACTTAGCTATCTTAGGAACGAGCTAATTTTACTTGTATTTGAGAAACAAAAAATAGTTTAGTAAGAGCAGCCAAGTATCAAAATCAGATGGCAGAGAACTTGCCTGGCAGAGATAGGAGTTTTGTGGCTGCTCAGTTTAACAGCAATGTTCTGAAGCTTAGATGAATGGAATGTTCCACTTTTAGATCAGACATGGATTTGGGCCTCTGATTCCATCTATTCAGTGAAAACAGAGAGTGGGATCATTGTATGAAACAGCTGAATCAGAGGGTGAAGCTTCCATCTATTGAAATAAGTGGAATTTTTTGGCAACGATTTCTTTGTTCTGGCTTTGACACAGAATTAGACATTAAATATTGGAACAATTTCTACAAGGGGAGCAAAGCCAAGAGGGGCGATGGTGGGTGAAGTACAGTTTAACCAACTGTCCCCAAACATAGGAGGAAGTCAGCTAAGGTTTCTGCTCCGAGTGTTATCCAAGAGGAGCTTAAATCGAGACTTGTAAAATTATGAAGGGTTTTGACATGGCAAATCGAACAAAGCAATTTCCTCTACTTGGGGAGTAGGTGATGAGGGTTCGTCGATTTAAAGTTGTCATTAGAGAACGAGAAGTGGAGTTAAGGAAATGTGTGCCAAGGGTTGTTGGAGCATGAAAACTTTGAAATTGGCAGGGAGTAGTTGAGGTTTAGACCATTGTATCTTTTAAGAGAAAGGAAATTAAAATGTGAAGCAAAGGAAGGTCCTCCTTTGGTAGCCCCTCGAGATTGAGGATGGCTTGCTCTTCCACCGCAGTTTAACAGGTTCTGAGATAAGTTCAATACACAATCTGCAGGTTTGGCCAGGCTGGTGATAATGAAATATCAGGTAGATGAGGCATTTGGAGGTTTGTTTGCACTCTCCAATGCCTCAACTTCACCTCTGTGTACTCCTGAGGTCTCTCGATGTGTTCGGTACCTTCCCGAGTTGGTTGGTCACAAATCAGGGACTTCCATGAATCAATGGGGATGTTTGAACTTTTCAGGCATGCTTTAAAGACATCACTAAAGCATTCCCATGGCCCTTTGGGGAGTCTCCTGTCATGACTGAGTTCAGAGTTGAACTGTTGCTTCGGGAATGTGGTGTCTGGCATACAGATGACATGTCCTGCGCAGCAGAGCTGGATTTGTGAGTTTGGGGCTGACTTTATTGCCAAGCTGGCGGAAGTTCCCAGTGCTTTGCAGTGGGTTGTCTAAGCTTTTGGAGCATATAGGAGCATGAGGATCCATTGCTGCTCTGTAAATCATTATCATTCTTAAATACAATATTCCTCAGTCAGCCATTGGCTGAGCTGGCTCTTTGAAGAACAATGGTGAAATTCATCATTGCCTCCAATGAAGATCCAGGGTTACAAGAGACAGGACAGTGGAGTTAGTTTGGATTGATCTAAAATGAGCCAGCCCACATAGGATGGGGCAGATGGTCTCCTTCTGCTGTTTTAGACTTGTATAGTTCTATATTGATAGTTTCCTACAATCACTGCCAGATTAAGCTGTTGAACAAGTACAGTAAGGAGTCTAACAACACCAGGTTAAAATGTTCGACACCGCGAACAGTACAGTACCAGATACATAGCTTGCATTTGAGAACAAAACAGACTCCCTTGATAACTCAGTTGGTACAGATGTAAGCGAGAGGTACAAGGTTCCCAGATTTCCTTCCAGGTCTGTTTTCAGTTGGTTGGTCTCAAATTGAGTGGCAAAAGGTGCATGACAATTAACATCAGCATTCTGAAGGGAAATAAAATCATCTAGCCTTTCCTGCTTATGACTGCCATATGATTTCTACTGGAAACTGTGCCTGCGGGCTTAAGTGCGATGTTCTCACTTCAGTCAACTAATCTCTCAATTGTCTAGACTCATTTGGACAAAACACTGGAGAATGCGAGGAAGAAATTTGTAGAAAAAAAGCAATTTTGAACGGAGTAAATTGAGGTACAGATCAGCCATGATCTAATTAAATGGCTGATCAGACTTGGGGGTCTGAATCTATGATTCCTGATCCTATGCTCCCAACTAAGAGCAGCAGCATGGTATTGATAAAGCCACAAAGAGGGGAATGAACAGAATGATTCTAACCTCATCTTACACTCAGATGATTCTTATGGCCCCATAGTATACAGAATACAAAGCCTAAATGGCACTGATCAACCACATTTTGCTTTTTTAGCTTTTACTTGGATTTAGTACAATGTACATATTAAAAGATTCTGTCGGAAAACGTCACAACATAAAGGCTAATGTGCCAGGACCAATAAAATTCCTCAAATCACAGCCATGACTCGAGTGCAATCTCTGAACGAAACCAATTACCACTGTCACATTCATTCAATAATTCACTTGAGTTGGAGTATTGAAAATAACTCCACAGTTCAACCTCTCAAACATATAATTTCCTTCCTTTTGTGCAAAATAGCTTTGCCTGAATATCCTACTTAGTCGTTTTTGAATTACATCCTCTTGTTACTGAACTCATTGGCAATTACTTCAATCTCATTGAAAAAGTTTGGAAATCCATTGCCCATGAAGCTCTTTTGCATTGTTAGGTCTCACTTAGGGGGGGGGGGGGGGGGGGGGGAGAGAGGGGAAACCTTACCGCAATGCTTAAGATATTAAGTAACAGAGTGAGGGAGAAATCTGGAACATGACTCCAAGGTGGGCCACAGAACAAGAAAACGCTGATTCAAATTAGCAAAAGATTGAATTTTTTTTGCACGTAAACTAACTTAGTATTTTGAATCATGCCATCTTTGTCGTTCTATCATACTGGGTGCAGGGATCAATCCCTGCAAAGGAGCCTTGATCTTATTTAGATCACCAATGAATTCCAGATGCCCAGGCAGCTTGCTAGAAAAGCTGCCATCATATGCAAGGTGTTAAGTATCCCTCAGGTTGGTCACATGGGAGAAAGGCAATCGGAGGTCGATTTTTGGGACACCGTGGATCCAGAAGGAGTACTCCTGCTTCTCCTGAGTCCATACTAAATCTTTTGAAAAAGATTTTGATGGCTCCTCCCAGCAGTTCAGAAATAATGCTCTGTGGAGACCCTGGTCATCTTGCACACAATCCAATTTTGAGCAAGACTCCTTCACTAGATGTTAGGTCCGATTAACTGTACAAAACTCTGGTGCGGCCGCATTTGGAGTATTGCGTACAGTTCTGGTCGCCGTATTATAGGAAAGATGTGGAAGTGTTGGAAAGGGTGCAGAGGAGATTTACCAGAATGTTGCCTGGTATGGTGGGAAAATCGTATGAGGAAAGGCTGAGGGGCTTGAGGTTGTTTTCGTTAGAGGGAAGAAGGTTAAGAGGTGACTTAATAGCGGCATACAAGATGATCAGAGGATTAGATAGGGTGGATAGTGAGAGCCTTTTTCCACGGATGGTGATGGCTAGCGCGAGGGGACATAGCTTTAAATTGAGGGGAGAGAGATATAGGACAGATGTTAGAGGTAGGTTCTTTACTCAGAGAGTAGTAAGGGTGTGGAATGCCTTGCCTGCAGCAGTAGTGGACTCATCAACATTAAGAGCATTCAAATGGTTATTGGATAAACATATGGATGATATTGAAATAGTGTAGATTAGAGGGGCTTTAGATTGGTTCCACTGGTCGGCGGAACATCGAGGGCTGAAGGGCCTGTACTGCGCTGTAATGTTCTATGTTCTAACTTATTCAAGAGGCACAAAGCCAGTTTTAGATGGGCCCAAGACACCTGGAAAATGGGCCCCACCAATTTAGCAGTGCGGCTAACCTCTACACAGATCACACCAGGGCCGAGTTAATGGACAACGTTTTTAAGTGTGCTCTTGTGCTTGGTAACATCCAAGCATATTCTAACCAGTTCAGTATCAGCAACATTTTCAATGTGACATAATAAAGTAATCTCATATCCATTCATGCAATACTTCCAAATTGACTCTTCAGAAAATCTCACCTCTGAATCAGAATGTTGTGGGTTCAAGCCCCATTAACAAATAATCTGGATGAACTATGCAGTGCCAAGCCAATGCCACATTGTTGGCAGTGCAGGTTTTGACATTTTAAATGAGACATTTAAGTAAACCAAAGTCTAGCTTTGGCCGTTCAGACAAACATGAAAGATCCCATGGTTCTCCAAACTATCCAGCTAACATTTCCCAGTTTCATGAGAATTTATAGCATATATATCTGTTTTTCAATGTGGAGCACTTTATGATGTCCTGAATATTCAATAATGCGGTAAGCTTTTCTAAGAATGACGGCTGTTCATATCAAGCATGGCCAATGTACAGAAGTAACATCAAAAATGAGTCAGTGACAGTGAAAACAGTCAGAAACTGGCGGGGGACACTAAGAATGCACAATGAGAACAGGGGTGCACAGTGTGGATCCTTTGCAACTTGCATTTTATGCCAGTCTAGGCTATGATCCAATTCAAGCTCTGTTGGCTCCAGGGTTCGATGCTAGATGGGCTTGGGCAGCATCAATCTAATTCCAAGTGGATACAGACCGACAATAAAACTGCTCACAATTTGGCATTTTAATTCAGTGAGGCCAGAGGACAGCTGGTGTGGGAAATGGAATATTCACAATGGTGCAGCAGTTGATGCTTTTTTTTTGCATCGATACAAGTTGCATACTGTTAATCTTCCTTGCCAGTTTCCTCCCTATACCGGCATGGACTCATTGCTGACATACTGTTTACAGCCATGCTGCCTTCCAGCTCCCTGCCACAGTGAACATTATTAATATGCATGAACCAGAGCAGCAGGTATTCAATTATAAATTTCTGGAAATACTCAGCATTTGTAGTTATTCAAATGATTTGAGAGTGGGGCAACAACATTAAATGTGATCATGGTCTTACCCAATGTCTGCCTGCACACAATTCGAACAGGCCAATATGGGACTGGCAAACCTGGGCACCAGGGGCATAGAGGTCTATTTTACTGATCTATTGGCTCCTTGGTTATCTCTAGAGATCAAATCTTGAACTTTCCTGGTCTTGATATGATTCAAATATTTTTTGTCTTAACCGTCTAAGCTATCTGAAATACATCCAGGTCTCATTCAGTGCTAACTAAACACGAGGACTGAATTAAAGGCACTTATAAATTTGGAGCTTCTATAGTTTGGGATAACAGATAGTGCTGCTTGTGTGACAACATCACCTCCCTTGTATTATAAACATGGCTACCTAATGCTGACAGCAGAATTATGAATCCACACTTTGTCTATGATTCTGCATTTTTTTGCAATTTGAAAGATGGAGTGAAGACATTTGTAGTTATTCACTATGGCATGAATCACAGAAGCACCAAATGTAAAAGCACTTCAGGGAGTTTATTGTACTGCACCAAACCAGGGGTGCTCAGTGCTATCAATAGGTTTATAACATGGCAAAGCTTTAATTTCACTTACTTAACTTATTTTTCACCTTAATAAACTTAAAAAGTGAAAACAATTAACATAATATATATATCGATTGCATAATACAAAGTCATGGAGAGGAATCCGGTCTATTTACTCTACATGGTCAATTACAAACCCTTCAACTCTTAAGCATGTAATAAATGTTTAGCCCCGGAAGTTCGCTCTTCATTTCGTCACCTCATAATGGATGCCACAGCAGCACCACACAAAAATGGATTTCCAGTTCTAGACTGTGTGTTTGATTTATGGACCTACGTCACAGACGTTGGCAATGACATTAGCGACTGGAAAGTCTGCGTCATTGTAAATATTCTCTTAGTTTATGAGCACTGTAAAATTAAGATATTGTCATCATTCAAGGAATCATACAACTTCATGCTTTTGTTTTGGGTGGGAGTTCTGTTTTAATATTTTAAAGTAGCTGGTAAAATGAATTCCTGGAGATAGATGTTGCAGATGTAACACTATAACTGGTAAGATGTCATAATGCTTCCTGGGAAGCTGTCAGATTGCTCGTGGTCAGAAACAAGCAGCTGAATTCCACTCAACTGCGTAAGAATATAGCAGTAACAGGAACATCATTCTGGTGTTCATAAATAATTATTGCTGCTGAGTTACTACAAATACAATTCCACGAACAATGGAATATATTGTGCAATGGAAGCTTCCCACAGCTATTCGACAGGGAGACCAATCTATCTAAAATGAATCATATTGTAGCAATATGGGAAATGGCTCTGTCCAATTAATGATTCAGAGAAATCATCTACTGCATTGCACAGAGGGCATCGGAACTATGCACGAGTCATAACAGTACTTTGCATATAACCTGTCAACACTGTATAGGAGTAATGCAGTGAATCAGCATTGCATTGGAATTGTATTGCAATGCTCAGAACATCAGCTCTGTAATGAAGGCAAGTAGTGCATATGCAGAGGGTATCAGCACTGCACAGGAGTCAGAGTGCATTGCAGAGAGGGGAGATTGCATCACATAACAGGACTTCAGGGGAAAATTGGAAAAAGGTAGCTTGAGGAAAACTAATAACATGTGAACATAGGAAATAGTAGCTGTAAACCATGTGGTCCCTCAGGCCTGCTTCAGCATTCAATACAACCAAGGCTGATCTTTGGCTTCAGCACCACTTTCCTGCCTGCTCCCCATATCCCCATGACACCTAAAGTCCATCTATCCCAGCCCAGAATATACTCAACAATGGAGCATCTACAATCCTCAGGGGTAAGGATTTCCAAAGATTCACAGCCCATTGAGTGAAGAAATTTCTCATCTCAGTAGCAAATGATCGACCCCTTATCTCGATATTGTGCCCAATGTTTAAGATGTCCCAGCTTGGGGGAAATAACATTGAACAGAGGTAACATACGAGTTAAAATGAATCTTCTGACTCCATGTGCACTGTATCTTATTGTTAACCTAAATTAATTACCATAAATAAATCGAGAACAATAGTGTTTTAGGAAAAAGCATAAGAACGGTGGTAAAGAATGTAATTTTAACATTGAGTAAGTTCATTCATTCATGTGCGCTCTGCCCTCAGGCAGGTCCTTGGCTGTAGGTGTTTTACCCCGAGCTGTTTTCTTGGCAGTTTTGTTAGTGGTTTGCCATTGCCCTCACTTGCAGGAACGGGGAGACGTGGCTGGTCCCAAGTCTATTGAAGCCAGAATGGGGATCAAACCTGTGCTCTCGCTGTTATTCTTAACTGCACACTGGCAATCAAGCCAACTCAGCCAACGGACCCCCCACTAAGAGGATGGATTACCTTTAATTCCGCTCCTCACATAAGTGAGCATCTTACAAATGACTTATAAAAAGAAAGAATTGCATGTAAATAGCCTTTCACAACCTACAGGATGTCCAAAAGTGCTCTGCAGCAAATGAAGCACTTGTTGAACAATAGTCACTGTTGTAATGTTCGAAATTCAGTAGCCATTCTGTGTACAGCAAGCTCTCACAACCAGCAATGGAATAAATAGCCAGATAATCTGTATTCAATAAAATAAAAGCAAATTACTGCAGATGCTGAAATCTGAAACCAAGAGAGAAAATGCTGGAAAACCTCAGCAGGTCTGGCGGCATCTATAAAGGACAAAAAAGAGCTGACGTTTTGAGTGCAGATGACCCTTTGTCAAAGCTAAAAGGCATAGAAAGTGGAAGATATTTATACTGTAGGGTGAGGGAACGAAAGATGAGTCATGAATCTGTATTCAATACTGACTGAGAAATAAATGGCTGGGACACCCGGAGAAATAATGCCACGGAATCACCAATGACATCCTGAGGGGGCAGACAGGGGTCTTGGTTTAATATCTCATTTAAAAGACAGAACCTCTGATAATGCAGCACTCTCTTCAGTTCTGTACTGTTGAAAAAGTAGAAAGTGGCAAATGAACACAGGAGAGGAGTTTGGAACAGGTATTGAAAACTGAAGACAAGTATCAAAGAGTTAGGATTGTAAGAAAGTTTTGAAGACTGGGAAAAATAGTAACAGATAGTGATATTTAACAACATTTTAGGGAATAATGTATAGTGGCTGAAAGTTCAGTTTCTAATGATGTAATGCAGGAAGTGGACAAATCAGAAATGGTGTGGGCTGGGACAAGAGCTGGAGAAAATAACTTGGAGAGAATGGAGTAAAGTCGTTGAGATATTAAGAATTCACAGCCAGACATTGTAGGAATACTTACAGAAGGAATGGTTTGAAGGCGGAACGACAAGTGTTAGAAACGGCGGTGGCTTTTCCCAACCAACCATAGGAAATTGGGTGAACTGAAGGATATTTGGAAGTGTGTTTTCAAGGACTCGGTTGGTAAAGCAGCTGAACCATAGAAATCAGAAGGATCTCAGCTGCTAAAGTGTTGTTAGTAGATCTTGGCCTTCAAGGCAGTGGAATCCATTAAAATTGGCCTCAACAACCTTGGACCAGAAATGTGCTTAAAAGGAGCCTCAGGCTTTCCTCCCAATTACTATCCAGTCACCTGCTGAAAGTATATAGATTAGGTGGGGACAGAAGAGAGGATAGGTAGGATTTGACTGCAAAGTTCCATCATTTCAAAAGTCAATTGGCATTCAATTGTCCGTTTAGGAGAGGTACCATTGAGTTGTCTACAGCCATGGGACTGCAGTCAAGGAATCAAAGAATGGGGAGTGAAAGTTGACAAAGAATATAATACACCTCCAAACACTAAATGAATTTAAGTCCATAGCCGATTGACAGATGGAAGTGAAAGGTGAAGGCGAAGTGCCTTGAGATATGTTGGATTACTGCTTTCTAATTTACTCCCAGGAAAACACTATCACATGCATTAATTATTTTACCCAATTCTTGAATCATGCCTCAAAGTAGTTACCAAGCCACACAATAGAGGCAACAGTGTCATCCAACAGTAGTTTAATTTATTACACTCCTCTCGCTAACCACAGTTTTCATTCAGAAAGAGCAACTTCTTCCAGATCCCAGACTGGGTGATACAGTGTATTCGAACACTTGATCTTTCCTCATAACTTGCATATTTCGAATCCAGAACACAAAACAGTTTCTCTTAGTGGTTAAGGCTGCCAAGTGAAATTAATTTTCTTCAATGCCAACCCAATTCCTGGTGGTGAAGATTGTCCAGTAAGCAGTTAACTTTATAAATGACAGTAATTGGCATCATTAGGAGGACATGTGTAACTTAGGTACTGAATGCAGTTAGATTTATGGGCGGCACGGTGGCAAAGTGGCTAGCTGCCTCAGTGCCAGGGACCCAGATTCAATTCCGGCCTGGAGTGACTGTCTATGTGGAGTTTGCACATTCTCCCGGTGTCTGCGTGGGTTTCCTGCGGGTGCCCTGGTGTCTTCCACATTCCAAAAATGTGCGGGTTAGGTGGATTGGCCGTGCTAAATTGCCCCTTAGTGTCAGGGGGGCTCGCTAGGGTAAATGCATGGGGTTATGGCGATAGGGCCTGGGTGGGATTGTGGTCGGTGCAGACTCGATGGGCCAAATGGTCTCCTTCTGCACTGTAGGATTCTATGATTCTTCCTCTGGCAGAGATTTTCAAAACAGACATTACACAAATACAGGTATTTTTTAAGTTTGCTTAAGCTAATATGCGAGTTTATAATAGGAAGCAATTGGATTGCAGATCAGTTTGAGAGTGTGGGAGGCACTCTCTGAATGAAAACTATAGTGAGTGACTTCTGCATTTGGAAACTGACCTGGAATTGGGCAGTAATACAAGACAATTGATACATGATTGATAGACTATTCCAGTTTTCCTGGGAGTAAATTAGAAGTTAGCAATCCCACAGAGGGATTCGTACAACATCAAACCACATCTCCCTTGCTCAGTTTATTTTTTCATTTGCATTTCTCAATCAGCTATGGTTTTGATTGATATTTAGAAGTATGTCCTCAAGGACTTGGTTGGTAAAGCAGCTGACAGATACAGATCTTAGCCTGGAAGGCAGTGGGATCCATTAAAATTGGCCTCAGCACCATTGGACAAGAACGGGTTTAAAAAAAAGCAGCCCCAGGTTTTTCTCCCAATTGCCGGATCTTGAAGGAATATATTATTCGTTCATTGTACTTGTGTTTGAACCTTCTACCCTGACCAAGAAAAAAGGTAAACAAAGTTCAATGATATTGCTGATATAAAATCGGACAGGATTCAGCTGCTACTTTTGTATAATTAGCATTGTAGGTGACGTTGGAGATGTTGCTATGGACACACTGAGCTATTCGACAGATTTTATCCTTAATAGAAGGGACGACAAATCCAATTTAAGGGACAGAATAATTTTACTTCTGCAAAACATCAAAAAACAAAATCTGAATAAAGCATCTCCTTTCACGAATGCAAATCCATAGTATTGAAACATTGAGTGTTATATTAACACAATAGAATGGATAAAGGGTTAAAACACACTCTTACCTTTCCAGTATCCATAGCCTCTACTCAAAGGGGAGCTGACACTCATTGTAATCAGCACAAAAAGGCACTTTGGAAATAGAATTCTTTGTAGATTCATTCTTTTGTACAAAATCAAATATGGTAAACTCCGAAGAACGAGTAGGCTAGCTTTTTTGGAGAAAGCAGAGGTAGGATAAAGGCACTGGATGCTGTACTGCTGTGAGAGCTTCTTGTATCTGAAAGGTTTCGGCAAAGTGGGACGAGTGAACATTAGCCTGCTCCCCACCAGCCAATAGGAAAATGCCAATCAGAAATTGCCCAGAGAAATTGCATTGGCTGTGATATAGCAGAGAGCACACGGAAAATAACAGCTGCTTGTAACTCAGCACTGCACAGAGACATATAGTGACAGCATCAATGTTCAGCTTTATACTTCCGCTTTGAGTTAGCCCTTAAAACAGCAGCAATGTGCTGCAAATAAAGCTGTGTCACATTGTTAATAATTCTAAGACTAATATTCTGTCAGATACAAGATGCAGTTCCATTGCACGTTTAGCACAGATTTCACCTTTACACTGATAATTTGTGCAGTTTAAAATGTTAAAACATACCCAGATTACCAGCGAGGCAGAGTGAGAGAGACTGCTATCTCCAGATGTTCCATCTGATGAAAGGCTACACACATTAAACATCAACTCTTTCTCTCCACAGATGCAACCTGACCCACTGAATATTTTCTAGCATTTTCTGCTTTTCTATCAGACTTAAAGTTTGTTAGTGTCACAAGTGGGCTTACATTAACACTGCAATGAAGTTACTGTGAAAATGCCCTAGTCATCACACTCCGGCATCTGTCGGGTATACGGAGGGAAAATTTAGCATGGCCAATCCATCTAACCAGCACATCTTTCGGACTGTGGGAGGAAACAGGAGCACCCGGAGGAAACCCATGCAGACATGGGGAGAACATGCAGACTCTGCACAGACAGTGACCCAAGCTAGGAATCCGGGTCCCTGGCGCTGTGCGACAGCAGTGCTAATCACTGTGCCACCGTGTCGCCCTGCATTGTACTCTGCTTGTGCTCTCACTCTTGTCGTCAAGTCAGCTCTGGTAGATGTTAAATAAAGCTAAGTTGCAGGCTAAATACACCAAAAGAATCTCTGATTAAGGAAAGAAAAAGCTTGCATTTACATAGCGCCTGACATTATTCGGGCATTCCAAAGCATTCACAGCTAATTAAGTGTTTTTCAAGTCTTGTCACTGTTAAAATGAGATATGGAGGGATGAGGCCATGGAGGAATTTGAAAACATGGATGAGAATTTTAAAACCAGTACGTTGACCAGGAGCCAATGCAGATCAGCAAGCACAGGGATAATGTGGAGAGGACATGGTGTGAGCAAAGATGCAAACATCAGAGATTTGGCTGAGCTCAGGTTTAGAGCTTAGAACATGGGATAGCAACAGTAATTATTATAGAACAGTCAAATCCTGAGGTAACAAAGGCATGGGTAAGGGTTTCAGCAGGTGATCTGAGACAGGAGGTGAAGTCGGGTGATGCTACAGAGGTGGAACTAGGCGGCCTTAGTGATGGCACAAAGGTGAGTTTGGAAGCTCAGTTTGGATCAAATGTGATACCAAGGTTGCGAACAGACTCAAGTATTTCAGACAGTAGCTCGAGAGAGAGAGAGAGACAGAGTTGCTAGCTAGCGAATGGAATTTGGAAGTTTGATATTCTCAGTATTTAATTGCAGGAAATTGCTGCTCATCCAGAACTGGATGCCCCGCAAGCAATCTGATAATTTAGCAAAATAGAGCAGTCAAGAGAGGTAGCGATGAGACAGAGCTAGGCATCATCAGCGGACATGTGAAAATAAACATTTTGCCTTCAGATGATCTTGCCGACGGGCAGCATCTGGATGGGAAATAGATGGGGAGCAAGGATAGAACCTCAGAAGACACCAGAGGTAAGGGTGCGGAAGCAGGAAGAGAAACCTTTGCAAATGATTGGTAATGTTGATTCAAAGTTAAATGTGGTCAGGGTGTTGAGTACCTACTCTTTACAGCGTTTTAATGAATATTTTGCATCTATATGAAGGAGCACCTGAAAGAATCACCTTTGATGATACAGCACTCCCTCAGCATTACACTGAGATTGCAGGCTAGATTATGTGGCGAGATCTTAGGCTAGGCCCTGAGGTGAGATCTCAGGGTAGACCATGTGGTGAGTTCGCAGGCTAGACTATAACTGGATACTATCAGTTTTGCGATGGGGGAAACTGCTAGTCTCAGAATGAAACTCAAAAATTTGATCAATCACTTCTCTGAAAGCCTCTCCCTTGCCTTAGTGCCCATTTCACTTGCAGATACTTAATTACATGTTTTGGAATGTTATGCATTTTAAAGATATTATATAAATGTTGGTTCTTAACATTGGTATGTAATCTAAATGCCACTCAGAGGGACTAACCTCAAC
This sequence comes from Mustelus asterias, assembly GCF_964213995.1. Lineage (NCBI taxonomy): Eukaryota > Metazoa > Chordata > Chondrichthyes > Carcharhiniformes > Triakidae > Mustelus > Mustelus asterias. Next base: position 42,183,356 of record NC_135813.1, read on the forward strand.
ATGGCTGTTAGATTGGGTGCATGGGGCGAAAGGAAAAAGAGAAAGGAGAGAAAAGGAAGCAAGAAAGACATTGCTGCCCATCCATCTTGGGCCAAACTGCTTCTTAGGCGCTGTGGTCAGTTTCAGCGCAACACTGGAAAAGCTTATGGACAGGTTGTTCCCTGATAGCACCTACATAGACTAACTTTCTTACGCCACACAATATCCATTCCCAAACCACGGGCTTGAGTGTGGCTGGGAGTAAGTAGACCACCCTTTTGACCTTTCCTCCCTGCAGTAAGTGCCCACCTCCAATTGCCATATTCTCAAAATGGGCCCAAATAAATATGGCCAAATCCTGTGCAAATATTCATGTACTACAATTTGTAATTCTTATAACTACTACACAATGACATGCAGAAGTCATGAGCATATACCAATGTTAACGCTATGTAAAACAGCGAGCCTGGGTAACTACACATAAGGAATGTACTGCACTTTGGTATGTTAATGATTTTATACTTTGTCACAGTTTGAAATGCTTTTGCAATCTAAATGCTTGACAACCCTCGCAAAAACATTACAACTTTTAATCTATTCCCCATTCCTCCACGATCATCCTCAACACTGGTGCCCCACAAGGCTGTGTTCTCAGCCCCCTACTATACTCCTTATGCACCTATGACTGTGTGACCAAATTCCGCCCCAATTTGAATTTCAAGTTTGCTGCCGACACCACCATAAGTGGGTCAGATCTCAAACAATGACGAGAAAGAGTACAGGAATGAGATAGAGAATCTGGTGAATTGGTGCGGCAACAATAATCTCTCCCTCAATGTCAACAAAACGAAGGAGATTGTCATCGACTTCAGGAAGCGTAATGGAGAACATGCCCCAGTCTACATCAATGGGGACTAAGTAGAAAGAGTTGAGAGCTTCAAGTTTTAGGGGTCCAGATCACCATCAATCTGTCCTGGTCCCCCCATGCCGACACTATAGTTAAGAAAGCCCACCAACACCTCTACTTTCTCAGGAAAGACTAAGGAAATTTGGCATGTCAGCTATGACTCTCACCAACTTTTACAGACGCACCATAGAAAGCATTCTTTCTGGTTGTATCACAGCTTGGTATGGCTCCTGCTCTGCCCAAGTCCGCAAGGAACTACAAAAGGTCGTGAATGTAGCCCAATCCAGCACGCAAACCAGCCTTCCATCCACTGACTCTGTCTACACTTCCTGCCGTCTCGGCAAAGCAGCCAGCATAATTAAGGACCCCACGCACCCCGGACATTCTCTCTTCCACCTTCTTCCGTCGAGAAAAAGATACAAAAGTCTGAGGTCATGTACCAACCGACTCAAGAACAGCTTCTTCCCTGCTGCTGTCAGACTATTGAATGGACTTACCTTGCATTAAGTTGATCATTCTCTACACCCTAGCTATGACTGTAACACTACATTTTGCACTCTCTCGTTTCCTCCTCTATGAACGGTATGCTTTGCCTGTATAGCGCGCAAGAAACAATACTTTTCAATGTTAATACATGTGACAATAATATATCAAATCAAAATTCACCTGAACAAACACACATCAGTTGGTAATTTGATATTACATTCTGTATGTAGCCAGTTTATTGTGGAATATTACTTGAATGGCAAACATTATCAGACTCAGCACTTTAAATGTCTCTAATTCTTCAGTTACCAATGTATCAGTTCCGTTTGCAATCATCAGATTTTTACACTTTTCCAAACAATTGCTCCTCTGGGCAACTGCATTACTCATCTCTTCTATACGGTTCAGGAGGCTGAATCCCCAGTATATAAGGAACTCACTCATAGGGAAAATAGTAATGGAGCACTGCCAGTAACTTCAATGATCCAGAAACCCATGAAGGAAGTGTCTTGTTAGGGTAGGGTTGGAATCTGATTCTCCAGGGATCAGAGTTCAATTCCCGGCTTGGGTCACTCTGTGCGGAGTCTGCACATTCTCCTCGTGTCTGTGTGGGTTTCCTCCGAGTGCTCCGGTTCCCCCTCAGTCCGAAAGATGTGCTGGTTCGGTGCATTGGCCATGGTAAATTCTCCCTCAGTGTACCTGAACAGGCGCCGGAGTGTGGCGACTAGGGGATTTTCACAGTAACTTCATTGCAGTGTTAATGCAAACCTATTTGTGACTAATAAATAAAATAAAACTTAAAACAGTGATGGCCCACGTTTGGTCATCAGGGTGATATTGCATAGAACAGCTTGTCACAACAATTCTCACCACATCAAAGAGAGGAGGATATAAAAGAGAAATTTGGAGGAAGATGATTTTAATAGTCAATGCAATGTGTTCAATCTTCAATTATTTTGGTTGAACCGTACGGAGGAACCAAATTCACCTGCAAACAGATTAAACATGGACTAGGCACTGGTTCTTTCTTGGGCATTGTGAAACAAGGAACACCACGATTACAGTTCAGGGCTTCTACTTCTATCACCTGCATTCCGAGTCAACCCATTCAGATACTTACAACTTCACGTGTTAGGACTGTCAATCAGATATCAGATTTTACTTTTTTAATCTATTTTCTCCCTGAAGGCACTGTCCAAGATTTCACAAGTGTCATTGTCTTCTGTATATTCTCCCAAGTAGCCTTTATTAACAATAGAATCCCTACAGTGCAGGAGGAGGCTATTTGGCCCATCGAGTCTGTACCGACTCTCTGACAGTATCTTACCCAGGCCCACACCCTGTTTATCACAAACACCACTATATCCCATGGCTAATCCACCTAACTACACATTTTGGGCAATTAAGAGGCAATTTACCATGGGCAATCGACCTAACCTGCACATTGTTGGACAGAGAGGAAACCGGAGCACCCAGACACAGCGAGAATGTACAAACGCCACACAGACAGTCACCCTAGGCAGGAATTGAACCTGGGTCTCTGGTGCTGTGAGGCAGTGCTAAACACTGTGCAGCCCAAACAGTGCATGCAATTTAACCACTGTTGAGCAAAGAGAAGGTGATCATGACTGATCCCAATCCTAATTTCGCACAATTTTTACACTTGCGTTTTCCACAGGGTTAGGATAATAATTACAAGCAGATTGACTTTCTCCTCCCTAACTGATCTGTCAAAGTGAACGACAATGTCCCCATTATTACTCGGTCAGCTAGCTCAGCTCACACCGAGACCTTCCTGTATTGAATGGCTCAGCTGCTCACATGTTGAACTGTTGGGGTAACCGGCATCAAGATTCACTCTCTTTATTTAATAAGCATGTGCTGGCACAAAGGAACTCCGCTGTAAAGTCCAGAATAATTAATAATGAAAACTGTTCTTGTTTCAAAAACTTAACAGACTATTCAAAACATCATTGAGTTGCAGAAATAGGTGCAGAGAGAATACTGCATATCATGTAAAACTTCTGGCAGAAGGGTAGTCAGTCTCCTACAATCAAGAACATGTTTGCAAAAATGGATGGGTCTGAGTGAAGTGATAAAAAGGAAAAATCACAAGACTATGTTAGTACATGATATTGTATATTGTGTTTAACTCAATGCGGGGAGTGGGCTCTATCAGAATTCATTTGTGCTCCCATAAGTAGGAACTGACTGAAACGGTGGTTGTTGGGTTAGGAGGTAAATGTAATGTGCCTCTCTGTAAATGGAGATTATGGAAGTGTGTAATGATTGGCTGCAGCTCTAACCTTCACCACCTGGTTTTCTGAAACAGAACTCTGATTTTCTTGCCATCTTCAAGGTTGGCAACTTACAGCTACAGACATCAAGAGCTTTGCAGTATCTCCAGCAAGTGGCCACTATTCTTATGTGAACATGGACAGCGAGTTTCAAGAGACTCGCGCTGAGGGTAAGAGGGAAGGGGAAGATGGGTGGGCAGGGCAGCATCATTGTATGTCCATCTGGTATCTATTTACTAGCAATCAGACAAAGGAAACCCTGGACGATTCACCCTCCTCTACTCCTCAGTTTGAGAACACAAAGATGAGCTATAAGATCCCAAATCTGTATGCATATCTTTTTACTCATAGCTGGTCTGACTCAGTATCACATCATGTAGTGCATTTACTGGCACAGACATCAGGGAGTTTGCATTGAAACGTAATGGCTTTCTATCAAGTAAAGTAGTATATTAATCTCACCAATTTACAGTGCAGTGTAAAGAGCATGATAATCTTAGATATTCCTCTAAGGAGTTAGTCTCCTATAAAGATTTAGTGTTATGAAACAGTATCTAGGATGCATGGGATTCAACACACCATAACCCAGATATGACGGACAATAACGTCAATTGGACATTATAGTTTCCAGGGCAGCCACCAATTACCAGGTCCTTTCAGATTTTGGGATGCCGGATAAGGGTCCGGCAAAGTCATTAGCAAAGTCCCAAAGTATAAGATCCTTATCACTCTTAGCTTGGCCCATGATTAAGACACTTGTGAAGAAGGCAGGAGTCTTGAGTTATGTTACCTTTCTCTTCCTGGCTGTAAATTTCCATAAGTCCGATATGCATTTTTTCCAAGGTGGTCAGGGCATTCTCCTGGTGGTCTGCCCAATATTTATCCCTCTAACAGTAAACCTAAAACAGCTTGTCTAATTTTTATTAAATTGTCTTTTTTCTGTGGAACATTGCAGTATGCAGATTGGCTACCATATTTCTTACATTACAACACTGAATAATTAGACTTCAAAGTAGTTAATTGGTTGTAAAGTACTTTAGGGTATCTGGGAATCATGAAAGATGCTATATAAATGCAAGTGGTTCTTTAAATATCAACAACTAATTGTTTCCTCTGCAAACCATGTTAATTCTGGCTCCTCTGTCTTTCCAAATGCAGATCTTGAACAGCCCTCAGCACACCCCTTTTCTCTCTCATCCATTTCTTGACTAGCTGTTGCTCCTTTAATTTTTAGCAATTGCAGAAAGGTCGGAGAAGGTATTCCATCCTCAGGCTGCGGTCATGAAGTGTGTGGGTAAAGTAAGCAATAAATCTTTCGGGCAGATTTACATGAACAAAAAGCAGCACTCAGCCTATCGAAAGTCAACAATCCTTTGACTATCACTTCCACTTGCCCACAACTAAAGCTGAATCACTGATGTGGTACAGAATGTATTCCAGTCAGTGCATCATAAGCATCCCCCCACTTCACCCCATGTCGGCTTTAATGATGCCCTAGGTGTGACACACACAACAAATAATAAATGGGAGACTCAGTCAGCTCTTTCCTCCTACGCCATATGCTGCTGCTCTTTGAAAAGGCCACAGCCTCATCATCATGGAATAGCCAGTGTCTCCATAGCCTGGAAAATGAGATGCGCTGTGACGTCTGGCTGTGGAGTATTCTTTGGATGTGATGAAAGGGCATTGAGTGATGCACAATACACCTTCCGTTATCTAGCTTAAAAAATGGTTTCCAATATATATATTAACTCTAGGTCTGATGTAACAGTTTGTGTTTCGTTGGGAAATGTCTCAAGAGCACCAAGGCCTTTCCTGCCAGCGAATTCAGCAAATGTACTTTGATGTTACACTAGCCGCACAAGACACAGGTGTTGCGAGTCAGTGACTCCAGGACATTTGGCATGTACCTTTATAAGGAGAAAAATAAAGATTTTTTAGAAGAAAACAATTTAATGTCCCCAAAATATCCTTGGTTCATTTGCTGGTGTTAGCCAACTGAATTGAGACTGTAGTTAGGATAACATAATTGACTTGTGACCCAGTGTTCTTTGACCATGGGGAGTTTGGAAACAATGAATAATAGCCAATTAGTCAGAAATTCAACTGCTAAGTGGGGGTTCAGACATTGAACAGTGGAGTGGAGTTGGAGCAGGGTGGGGAGGGGCATTCTGGCAGGGTTTGGTCTGTGTCTTAAAAATAACTACTCTATTAGCGATTGAAAGGAGCTGGCCAGCAATCGGGAGCCGGCAGTGGCCCCCACTGTGCGTGCGCCGATGTCAGCCCCGAGAGACGGGTGCATGCGCAGTGGCCCTCTCAGTGCACTGATTTCAGCCTCTCTAGTGGTAACATGCCCCGCCCCCTGAAATTTAATGATATTCACGCTGTTGGCCTCTGCAGTGCAGAGTGTGGGAGATTCTTTCTGAATTCACACTGAAAAAACAGTGCGAATTACTCCAGTTTTCATGCGAATTTGACACTTCGAATTTTTTTGGGAGAATTCCGCCCCATATCTGTATCTGAAGTAAGTGACTGGTCTTCTCTCTCCCCCAAGCAATCTCCCGGATGACTAACCAACTAACTGTTTCAATGAATCGAGTGTAAAACTGTGACATGATTTCTGAGTGTAGTTGATATTGACTTTCTCACGTACCACGAAAGAATGAAAGAAGCCAAAACCAAAGTAAACCTTGGCTAAGCGTGCTTCATTTTCCCACCACCATCGGCCACATTATTTTAGCAAAGTCTTTGCTCTTGAAATATTTTTCACATTTCAGTTATGATGTTTGAAGAGAATGCATGAAGTAAAACAGATAATTTCATCAACTGCTGCTTCAAATATTTATACACAATAATATTGCAGCACACTGGAAAGCTCTAGAGGCAACAGTTTGGAGAGGCAGGTGAGAAGGAGGGAGGACTTGTATTATGCATTATTTCATAGCCGTTTGGATCCAGATGCTACAGCTTCAGAACTTCAACTGCACATTAAACAAGATTCTCCCGCGTGCATTCAAAATGCATACCACACTTTTCAATTACCACTGTTCAATGGATGTTCTGCATTTTCAATATGTGAACTGTTTGACATTGTATCTATTATTTGGTACAAGGCAGAGCTCATTTGAAACACCTGTGGACCAGCAGGAAATCCTGATCAGGATTCAGTAATGCACTGTACATCTCTTGAGCATGCAATTTTTACGCGGAAAATATAGTGTATTAAGTGAACAATTACCACCTCTCTGGGGATGAACCATATCTGTTAAATAATTTATGAACAATTTATAAAGACATTCAGCAATTGTTCGTTATTTTTCCAGAATATTTAATATAATCCGTGAAGAGGTTTTATAGATTAGTATCCTTTATACATGGGATTTCCACTCAGAGCTTCTAACATTTTCCCCAGGAAAGATGTTAAGCTGGCTGGCCTGTAGTTTCTTGCTTTCTGTCTCCCTCCCTTTTTGAATTAAGGAGTTACTGTCTTCCACTCTAATGGAACCTTCCTCAAATCGAGGGAATTTTGGCAAATTGGAACCATTGCATCGACCATCTCACCAGCCGCTTTTTGTCCATCAGGACCTGGGGCCTTGTCAGCCCACAGCTCCAACAACCGGCTCAGCACCACTTTCTTAGGTGATTGTAATTTTGCGAGTTTCGCCCTCCCCTCCATTTTCTGTTCAATTCATCTGCCTTATTTTCCATTATTAATTCTCCAGTTTCACTTTCTATTGGACCAATACTCATGATACTAATTTTTCTTTTTCAAACACCTAAAGAAATATTTACTATCTGTCCTCAGATTTCTAGCTGACTTTCTTTCATACTCTAGTTTTTTCTTCCTTTATCAATCTTTTGATCATTGTTGTTTGCATTCTGTCCAATCTTCTGACCTGCCACCAATTTGCACGTGGATTATTACTACCTGTCAGGTTGAAATAGCCCCTTAAATATCATAGAAACATAGAACAGTACAGCACAGAACAGGCCCTTCGGCCCACGATGTTGTGCCGAGCTTTATCTGAAACCAAGATCAAGCTATCCCACTCCCTATCATCCTGGTGTGCTCCATGTGCCTATCCAATAACCGCTTAAATGTTCCTAAAGTGTCTGACTCCACTATCACTGCAGGCAGTCCATCCCACCCCCAACCACTCTCTGCGTAAAGAACCTACCTCTGATATCCTTCCTGTATCTCCCACCACGAACCCTATAGTTATGCCCCCTTGTAATAGCTCCATCCACCCGAGGAAATAGTCTTTGAACGTTCACTCTATCTATCCCCTTCATCATTTTATAAACCTCTATTAAGTCTCCCCTCAGCCTCCTCCGCTCCAGAGAGAACAGCCCTAGCTCCCTCAACCTTTCCGCATAAGACCTACCCTCCAAACCAGGCAGCATCCTGGTAAATCTCCTCTGCACACTTTCCAGCGCTTCCACATCCTTCTTATAGTGAGGTGACCAGAACTGCACACAATATTCCAAATGTGGTCTCACCAAGGTCCTGTACAGTTGCAGCATAACCCCACGGCTCTTAAACTCCAACCCCCTGTTAATAAAAGCTAACACACTATAGGCCTTCTTCACAGCTCTATCCACTTGAGTGGCAACCTTTAGAGATCTGTGGATATGGACCCCAAGATCTCTCTGTTCCTCCACAGTCTTCAGAACCCTACCTTTGACCCTGTAATCCACATTTAAATTAGTCCTACCAAAATGAATCACCTCACATTTATCAGGGTTAAACTCCATTTGCCATTTTTCAGCCCAGCTTTGCATCCTATCTATGTCTCTTTGCAGCCTACAACAGCCCTCCACCTCATCCACTACTCCACCAATCTTGGTGTCATCAGCAAATTTATTGATCCACCCTTCAGCCCCCTCCTCTAAGTCATTAATAAAAATCACAAAGAGCAGAGGACCCAGCGCTGATCCCTGTGGCACTCTGCTAGCAACCTGCCTCCAGTCCGAAAATTTTCCATCCACCACCACCCTCTGTCTTCGATCAGATAGCCAGTTACCTATCCAATTGGCCAATTTTCCCTCTATCCCACACCTCCTTACTTTCATCATAAGCCGACCATGGGGGACCTTATCAAACGCCTTACTAAAATCCATGTATATGACATCAACTGCCCTACCTTCATCAACACACTTAGTTACCTCCTCAAAAAATTCTATCAAATTTGTGAGGCACGACTTGCCCTTCACGAATCCGTGCTGACTATCCCGGATTAATCCGCATCTTTCTAAATGGTCGTAAATCCCATCCCTAAGGACCTTTTCCATCAATTTATCAACCGAAGTAAGACTAACCGGTCTATAATTACCAGGGTCATTTCTATTCCCTTTCTTAAACAGAGGAACAACATTCGCCACTCTCCAGTCCTCTGGCACCATCCCCGTGGACAGTGAGGACCCAAAGATCAAAGCCAAAGGCTCTGCAATCCCATCCCTTGCCTCCCAAAGAATCCTAGGATACATTTCATCAGGCCCAGGGGACTTATCGACCTTCAGTTTATTCAAAACTGCCAGTACATCCTCCCTCCGAACATCTATTTCCTCCAGCCTATTAGCCTGTAACACCTTCTCTTCCTCAAAAACATGGCCCCTCTCCTTGGTGAACACTGAAGAAAAGTATTCATTCATCACCTCGCCTATCTCTACTGACTCCATACACAAGTTCCCACTACTGTCCTTGACTGGCCCTAACCTCACCCTGGCCATTCTTTTATTCCTCACATAAGAGCAAAAAGTAAATATCTGCTACTGCTTCTCTATTGACCAATCCCTTAACCTAATTTTCCAGTTCACTTTAGCTAGCTCTGCTTTCTTACCCTCATAATTGCGCTTATTTAAGTTTAAAATACTAGTCTTTGACCCACTCTTCTTTCCTTCAAACTGAATGCAAAATTCGATTATATCATGATTGCTGCTGCTGAGGAACACCTTCACTAAGAGGTCATTAATTAATCCTATCTCATTGCACAACACTAGGTCTCATATAGCCTGCTCTCTGGCTCTAACACAAAAAGCATCCTAAGAATTCTTCATCTAGGTTGTCCATCCGGATTTTTGCATTCGCATGTACATTAAAATCCCCCATGGTTATTGTCATACCTTTCTGACAAGCTCCCATTTCTTCCTTTATTCCCTTCCTACCACATGGTTACTGTTAGGGGGACTGTACATCACTCCCACAAATGATTTCTTGCCTTTACCATTTCTCATCTCTACCCATACAGTTTCTACATCCTGGTATCCTGAACTTGGGTCATCCCTCTCTCCTGTGCTAATGCCATTATTAACAGAGCCATTACTCCACCTTTTCCTAGATTCCTGTCCTTCCCAAATATCATGCCCTTCAATATTTAGGTCCAGTAGCCATGTCTGTGTAAAAGCTGTCAGATTGGACTTAGTTATTTTTATTTGTGCTAACAGCTCATCTGTTTTGATTCGAATGCTATGTGTGTATTCAGATATAGAGCCTTTAGTTTTGTACTTTTATTATTTTAATGACATCTAGCTTTATCTGATTTATTCTTAGAATTTTACTCTGTCCCATCCTGTCATAGTCTGTTTATCATTTCCTAAATTATCATCTTTCACATTTGTCTTGTCTCTACTCTTTGATTTACCACATCTTCTCAGATTTGACCCCTTGTCCCCACTACTTAGTTTAAAACCCTATCTACTTCCCTAGTTAAACCGTTCACTGGAACACCAGTTCTGCATGGTTCTGGTGTAGAACATCTCAATAATGCAGCCTCCGCTTTACCCAGTACTCATGCCAGTGTCCCACAAACTGGAACGCAGTTCCCCCACACCAGTAATTCAGCCATGCATTAATCTCTCTCATTGGACAGACCCGATGCCAATTTGCAAATGGATTATCCAGATTATCCAGAGATTTCTACCTGTCAGGTTCTGCTTTTTAATTTAGTGTCTGCCTCTCCTCTCATGTAGAATTATTTTCCTGGTTCTACACGTCGCTGGTACCTACATGGACCACAACAAATGGATTCTTCTCCTCCCGCTGCAAGTTCCTTTCCAGCCCTGAGCAGATATCCTGAGCCCTGGCATCAGAAAGGCAGCTGGACTCTCGCTCTTTGCTGCAGAGAACAGTGTCAATCGCCCTCCCTATACTATCCCCTATTATCACTACATTCCATTTTGCTCTGCCAAAATGAATTGCTTCCTGTACATAGTGCCATGTTTAGTTTACTTATCCACTCTGCAGTCCCCACTCTCATCCAAACAAACTGAGAGAACCTCAAACCTAAAGGTTCCTCGCATCAAACTCTCATTTATGTACTCATAACCAAGGCCGCAATCGTAAAGAATGAGGGGGGATGTTATTGAAACATAAAAGATCCTGAAGGGGCTTGATAGAGTGGATGGTTCCCTTCATGGAGGAATCCAGAACTAGGAGATAAGGGGTACCCCATTCAAGATGGACATGAGGACGAATTCTCTGAGGATCACTAGTCTTTGGAATTCTCTTCATGGAGTGTAAAGGTTGGGTCATTGAATATAGCTAAAGCCGAGTAAGACAGATCTTGATCGACAAGGGGGTTGTGGGGGGGCAGGCTGTAAACGTTAAGGTCACAATTGGTTCACCAATGAGCTTGCTGAATAGCAGAGCAGGCTCCATGGGCTCTATCCTAAATAGTCTACCCTGTATCCTCAGACTGTGACCCCTGGTTCCGGACAGCCCCACCATCGGGAACATCCTTCTTCAGTAAGAGTGACAACACAGCACTTTAAATTCAGGAGATTGTTACTCTTAAGACACTCTCTAAAAATAATATTGGTGGGCAGAGTCTGGTCCTCACACCAAGCATCCACCCATACACCAGTCCACCCATCCACATGCTTTCCAGCAGACACCAGTCAGAATGAAGATCTGGCTGCTTTTCTCCTATCTGGGACCCATAGTCATGAGCCACTGAAGAACTTATTTTAAACCTCTATAGCTCATGCTAGGTAATTCAGCACAGACCAGGAATCAAAACTAGGTCCTTCTTACTCTACATGGTTCAGTGTACACTAACCACGAATTATCAGGGAGGTTGAAAATTGCGTTTTTAATCTTTGCAGCTAGTAGCATTTGGATTTTTGATTTACGAATGTGAAAAAAAAAGAGAAATTCTAGTGAAGAAATCCTTCCTTTTACACAATTCTTCCACTGGGAGGGCTGAGGATCTCTTAACGTCCAAGGCATATGCTAAGCGAATACCAATACTTCAACCCAGAAAGAGGGAAAAACAAACATAGACCTGTCTTTTCTAGTTGTTTCTCCCTCCACAAATGCTGCCAGATCTCCTGAGTATTTCCAATATTTTCTAGATTTCCAGTTTCTGCAATGTTTTACCTTGACACATTTCCTCGAGTTTGGTGACAAAAGGAATATTACCAATGGCATATTTGACAAAGATTTTTGTGTGGGATCAGGTCAGAGATGAGAAAACTATAAGGTAAAAATAAAAGCTAGTGTATCTGTCCCAATGGTTCGGAGAGCTTATTGAATGAATAGTCGAGGCACACAGACTGGAAAGGTTCAAAGTTCAACCTATGACGTGTGCTAGGTTATCTCGGAAGCTGGTCACAAAGGTACAACCTACCTCAGGACAGCGAGTTAGGATTAGGCATATAATACAGGCAGGTTTTCGGCTCCTGATCTTTATCCAACAACTCCCGTTGGAAGTTTTCACATGGAAGTCAAGAGGGCAGGATCATTGACTGCAATGCACCACAAGATTGAACATTTCCTCCTGAAATTCGCCTTTGCTGATAACACAAACAGCGTACCCTCCAACAAGGTACCAGAGTGCCTAGAACAAGATCAAGGGTTTTCAGGTTTGCTGATGACACCATTGTAGTCGGTCGGATCTCAAACAATGATGAGACGGAGTACAGGAAAGAGACAGAGAATCTGGTGAATTAGTGCGATGACAATAATCTCTCAAAGAAAAATGAAGAAGTCATCAACTTCAGGAAGCGTAGTGGAGGACATGCCTGTTCACATCAACGTGGATGAAGTGGAAATGTTCGAGAACTTCAAGTTTCTTGGTGTCCAGATCACCAACCACCTGTTTTGGTCCCACCAATGCCTCTACTTTCTAAGGAGGCCAAGGAAATTCCGCATGTCCGCTATGACTCTCTCCAATTTTTACAGATGCACCATAGAAAGCATCCTTTCCAGATGTATCATGGCTTAGCATGGCTCCTGCTCTGACCAAGACTGCAAGAAACTACAAAGGGTTGTGAATGAAGACCAATTCATCACGCAAACCATTTTCCCATCCATTGACTCCATCCACACTTGCCACTGCCTCGGAAAAACAGCCAGCATAATCAAGGACCCCACCCACCCCGGACATTCTCTCTTCCATCGGGAAAAAGATACAAAAGTCTGAGGTCACGTACCAACCGACTCAAGAACAGCTTCTTCCCTGCTACCATCAGACTTTTGAATGGTCCTACCTTGCATTAAGTTGATCTTTCTCGACACCCTAGCTATGCCTGTAACACTACATTCTGCACTCTCTCCTTTCCTTCTCTATGTACGGTATGCTTTGTCTGTATAGCGCGCAAGAAGCAATACTTTTCACTGTATCCCAATACATGTGACAATAATAAATCAAATCACGACATTTATAATAAAACAGACAAATGTGAAGCTACGTTAAAATATCAGATCTACAACAGCCAGCCACAGGAGCAATTCCACTCACTTCCTGATGGGAATTAAACTGCATAATGCTTCATTTGTTCAAGCATTTAAAACATTCCGTCACTGCAGCATATCTCAACGGAGATTGGAAAGGATGTTAGAGATAGGATGGTCATCTGTAATCATCAGGTGTAGACTATTCTTCTGCTCAATTTGATTTGCATAAAAGAATTATAGAAACAAGAGCACTGTTAGAAACTAAACCTAAAACACTGAATAATGTTCGTTCATACTTATCTCAACAGGAAAAGGAAAGAAATGAGAAGGTTTCCATTAATAATGAAAGGTATGCACAGAACAACTATCTGGATAGGAGTTACTTGTTGTAATCTGATCTGAGGTTCAGTTTGTACGTAGAATACAATACATACACCAGGGTGATTAGAGACTATAATTTAATCAGGAGGTTGAGATAGTAATCATTTCAAGTGTAACAAATGATTATCTGCAGTTGATTTCTAGGAAATAATAGTTGACATGCATTGTATTGAGAATAGCATATCACAATGCAGTAACCTAATCAGACTGTCCCAGTGAGAGCGGACTCTGAGCTTCTCAGACATTCAGCTGACACTTAATATGAAACAGCTTCAATGGTCACTCCCTGATTTCCGTTGTATTAGGGTAGGCGAGTGGGGAGGAGGAATGTTTAAAAAAATCTATTTTTGAGATTTCATATGGATGAGATAGAGAAAGCATTAGTCAAGTACTAACAGGATCGCAGAAAGACAAAAATCTATTTCCTAATAACTATCCATCATCACAAAGAATTGAGAAGTACTGTCCTTAGGGTGCAAAGTCAGTCAGACATTAATACACTTATTCTGTGGGCAATATCTAATAAGGGAACAGTTCTGTATCATAAGGACAGCAATGGAACAGATGCTTTGGAAAGCAGTGGAATGTGGGTGTACACCTGCGTGTTAGGAGGCAGTAAAGAGATAACTAAAAGGTCTACTGCGTGTGTTAGTCTAAGACATTTACATTTTACAAGCCAGGGGAGAGGGAGAAGTTCCCAGGAATCATTGCAAGGACAATAACTCCATTAACAGCACTTTAGAGAAAGATTCTTAGATCTCAAAAATGTTACTTGATTCAATTGAGAAATGAGAATAATCTTAGAATTATGCTTTCTCCCAAGCACAGGAGCCTGGGTGAGACATTCAACCCCCTGAACTTGTGGCATCATACAATTCATCATAGCTGCTTGTACCTTACTCTATCTACCTTGGGTGCTAGTGATAAAGGGACACAATAACCATGGGTGATTTTAATCTATCTATCTATCTATCTATCTCTATATATATATATATATATATATATATATATATATATATATATATATATTATATATATATATATATATATATATATATATAATATAAAGTGGAAAAAATCAGTAGTAGCCTGAATGAGGAGTTTTTAAAGAGTGTTTCGAGATAGTTTCTTAGAGTAGCACATTCTGGAACCAACCAGGGAGCAAGCTGTATTAAACTTGGCATTATGCAATGCGACAGGGTTGATTAATGACCCCTAGGTAGCAACAACCACAATATGATTTAATTTTACATCCAATTTGAAAGGGAGAATACTAATATTTTAAACTGAACTAAGGGCAACTATGTGGTCACAAAAGCTAAGCTAGCTGAGGTGAACTGGGATACAAGGCTAGAGGATAGATCAATAGAGAAGCAGTGGCAGACATTTAAGGGTATATTTTAGAATACTCAAAGTAAGTATATTCCTACTATGAAGAAAAAATAGTAGATGGAGATTCACCATCCATGGTTAACTAAAAATGTTATGGTGAGCATGAGTATCCTTGACATCAAAACATTTGACCGAGCATGGCATCGAGGAGCCCTAGCAAAATTGGAATCAATAGGGATGAGGGGGAGAACTCTCTGCTGGTTGGAGTCATGCCTAGAACAAAGTAAGCTGGTCATGGCTGTTGGAAGTCAAACATCTCAGTTCCAGGACATCACTGCAGGTTCCTCAGGATAGTATTATAGGCCCAACCATGTTCAACTGTTTTATCGATGACCTTCCTTTTATCATATCAGATTTGGGGATTTTTGATGATTGCAAAATGTTCAGCACCATTTTTAACTCCTCAGATACTGAAGCAGTCAATGTACAAACGCAGCAATTTCCAGACAATATCCAGGCTTGGGCTAATAAGTGACAAGTAACATTTGGGCCACACAAATGACCATCCCCAACAAGGGAGAATCTAACCATTGTCCCTTGACATTCGATGTCATTACCATCGCTGAATCCTCCACTATCAACATCCCTGGGGGCTACCATTACCAGAAACTGACCTGGACTAGCTACATAACTACTGTGGCTACAAGAACAGGTCAGAGGCTAGGAATCTTGCAACTAACTCACCTCCTGACTCCCAAAAGCCTGTCCACCATCTACGACATACAAGTCAGGAGTGTGATGGAATATTCTCCACTTGTCTGGATCAGTGCAGCTCCAATAACCAGAGAAGTCTGACATTATCCAGGATAAATCAGCCCATTTGATTGGCACCCCAGCCACAAACATTCGCTCCCACCATCACCGATGCACAGTAGTAGCACCATATACCATCTTCAAATACACTGCAGGAACTCACCAAAGTTCCTTAGACATCACTTTCTAAATGCATGACGATTACCATCTAGAAGGACAAGGGCAGCAGATACATGGGAACACCACCATCTATCGGGAAGTTCCTCTCCTGACTTAGAAATATATCGCCGTTCTTTCATTGTTGCTGGACCAAAATCCAGGAACTCCCTTCCTAATAGCATTATGGGGGTACCGATATCACATGGACTACAGTGGTTCAAGAAGGTAGCTCACCACCACCTTTTCTAGGGCAAGTAGGAAAGGGCAATAAATGCTAGCCTAGCCAACGAAGCCAAATCCCATAAATGAATTCAAAAAAGTATCATGCTTAAGCAAAAGCATATAATTGTGCTGAGCAGCAGGCCGGATGATAGGTAAGAATATAAAGAAAAGCAGAGAATAACTAAAAGATTAGTTACGAGAAATAAATTAGATTATGAGAGGAAGTGGCTAGAAATGTGAACACAGATTGTAAGAATTCCTATAGGTATTTAAAAAGGAAAAAAGTAAAACGAGTGTTGGTCCTCAGACAGTGAAAATGGGAGTTAAAGTAGATAATAAGGAAATGGCAGATGAAATGAACCAATATTTTGCTTCTGTCTTCACTATAGAGGATACAAAAACATTCCAGTAATAGCTGCAAATCAGGAGGTGGAAGGGACAGGGAACTTGGTGGAATTGCAATTTCTAGGGAAGCAGTACTGAGCAAACTGATGGAGCTGAGGGCTGACAAGTCTCTGGATCCTGATGGACTTCATCCTATGACCTTAAAATAGGCGGCTAATGAGATAGAGATGTGTTGGTGTTCGTTTTCCAAAATTCCCTAGATTCTGGAAAGGTTTCATTTGACTGGAAAGTAGCCCTCTATTGAAACATGAGGGAGACAGGAACCTATAGGCCAATTAGATTGATGTCTTCTGTGAGGAATGTGTTATAATTGATCAGAAGTTATAGCTGAGCACTTAAAAAAACCCAAGGTAAGCAGGAAGAGTCAACATGGTTTAGTGAAAAGGAAATATGTTTAACCAATTTATTGGAGTTCTTTGATGGGATGACATGTGTTGTGTATAAAGGGAAGCCTGTAAGATATACTGTACTTGAATTTCCAGAATGCATTTGATAAGGTGCCGTATCAAACATTATTGCAGAAAAGTTCATGGTGTAGGGCGTAACATATTAGCCTGGATTGAAGCTTGGCTAACTGGCAGAAAACAAGAGTAGGCATAAATGGGTCTTTTCTTGATTGGTAAATTGTGTTGAGCGGAGTCCCACACAGGTCTTGCGCAGGGGCCTCAACTTTTTACAATTTATATCAATAACTTAGATGAGGGGAGGGAAGGCATGGTAGCTAAATTTGAAGATGACACAAAGATAGGTAGGAAAGTATGTTGTGATGATGACATAAGGAGGTTGCAGACAGATACAGATGGGTTAAGTGGGGAGAAATCTAGCAAAAATGAGAGAAAATGTGAAGTTTGGCAGGAAGAATAAAAAAAGCAGAGTATTACTGCAAAATTGAGGTGCAGAGTCACAAAAAGTTAGCATGCATTTGCAGCAAATTGCGAAGGCTGCTATGGAATGCTATTCTTTATAAAGAGAGGAATTGAACATAAAAGAATGTTGTGCTTGTGTTTTCCAGGGCATTGGTCAGACCACATCTTGAATACTGTGTGCAGTTTTGATCTCCTTATTTAAAGGAGGATATAAATGCGTTGGAGGCGGTCAGAGGTGGTTTACTAGATTGATACCTGGAATGAGTGGGTTGTCTTAAGAGGAAAGGTTGGACAGACTGGGTTTATTTTCACTGGCAGGATGAGGGATGACTTGATTGAAGTACATAAATTCCTGAATGGTCTTGATAAGATGGACGTGGAAAGAATGCTGTCTCTTGTGGGGGAGTCCAAACTGGGACATTGTTTTAAAATGAGGGGCTATCCTGTTAGGACAGAGATAAGGAGAAAGAGTTCCAGGTTTCCATTACCCTTTGTGTGATGAAATGCTTCTTGCCTTCATCCTCGTCAACCTTGTCTAATTTTAAGCTAATGCTCCTTTCTCTCTATTTAGCCTTTTAATTCCTTCAATCACCCTGAACAATTAGATCACCCATTAACTTTCTATACTCAAGGGAACACAAGCTTGGTCTATTGGACCTGTCCTCATTAGTTATCCCTTCTTGTCCTGCTATCATCCTGGTGAACCTACATTACACTATCTTCCCTGCCAATATACCTTGAGCTGTGGTGCCCAGAATTAAATGAAATACTCTGCATGGTGTCTAACTAAAGTTTATCGCTTTAACCTAACTTCTATTTCTTTGAATTCCAGGACCCTCGAGATAAAAGTCAACATTCCACCAGCCTTTTAAATTATTTTTTTGCACCTGTCCACACCTGTTTTCACAAAGGGTGGTGAATGCCTGGAACACGCTGCTGGAGATGGTGATGGAAGCAGATTCTATAACAACGTCCAAGAGGCATTTGAATAGATACATGAATAGGCAGGGAATAGAGGGATATGGACCACGTAGAGGCAAGAAAATATTAGATTAGAGAAGCATCTGTGCCAGCATAGACTTGGCGGGCCGAAGGGCCTGGTCCTGTGCTGTACTGTTCTTTGTTCTAGCTTTGAGACTTCTGTTCTTGTACCATCTGTGTCAGCAGTTCTGCTTGGAACAATTCTCAGTCAAGCTACCACAATGAAAATGCAAAGTCCCAATGGAGCACTGCAATAGGAAATTATTTTGTGAATAAGCACCAATAGTTTTAAAAGCTGTTTTTCATTTCAGCAAGTTCTGAACTTTAATATTAAAATGCAATTCACATTCCATTTCTTTGAAAGGATTAGCACACCCTAGTTGGACTCAGGTGGATTTGTACTTTGTCCCATGTATTGCTGCCTGATGTAGATACTGATTGGTATATGAAAGTTTAGACAACTAGGATCTTTATTTTCCTTCAAATCTTTAAATGTTTACTCTTCTCATTCCAACTCTTATAAATGTTGTTTCTATCCAAGGTAAAGCTCAAGCTCTTCCCCCGAGGAAAAATACATTACAGACATTATGAGAAGGCACTGCATTGATGGTGCTCTACTCAGATCCACCAGCACTGATAGGGAGTCTCACTGATAGAATACATGCTCCAAAGGATTCTTGCATTGCTATGGCTGCCTGAGTTTATGGAGAAGAGTCCAAGTGGCCTTTCTCAAGGTGCAGCTAACCAAATTGACAATGTAGTTTAACTGTTCTACAAAGAATTCAAGGCAAAAACTGGAGGCCTAAGCTGTACTTGAAATAGATCCGATAGCAGAATCTGAATGACAACAAATGTGGCAGTGCTCATACATTTTAGCAGAAACTGAAAACTCTCTGAAAGGCAAGTGAATGGATCAAATTATCTGACATAATGACAATCTTCACAACCTAAAAACACAGATTCTCATCTGGATTGGTGTTTTGAAGTTAGTTTTCAGAAGTTTGAAGAATCATATCTGTAACAGGGATATTACAGTACCTTCAGAAAGAAATGAGGTATTAGACTAACAGTTAAATGGAACATGATATAGCCGTATGAGTGTTTCCAAGTGCAGTGATTAATGCGCAAAAAAATGAGGAAGCAGGAATACGACAGCAGAAAACTGACATACTCCAAACATCAGAGCCAGTAAAGGTCGAGGGATTTCAGAACTGTTTTGACACCATTTGATTGAAGTATAATCTTCGATAGTGAACAAGATATACATAAATGGGAGAAACATAATTTCTCCCTGTTACACATATACACACACCGCACAGGCCTATAATCCTTGGAATTGAACATGAAGCTCAGGCCCGATGTGCATGATGGTGAGCTGAGTTATGCCATGTCAAGTTAAACATATAAAAATGGAGCACACACTAATCTCAAAACACACTTACTGTCCCCTTTGTGACCAAATACCAACTTCAACATTGATTGTGTAGGCGTATTGTGACAAAATAAATCTAAATACTAAATTGTGCATTGTTCACTCGTTGGTATATTCTTGGCTACCTAACAGTTGAATGTGCCTTTGTGAAAGACTGTATAGGACTTCACAAGAGGCAGTTTCAGGATATTAGCAAATTACTGTGGATGCCGAAATCTTGTTTATTTTTAAATTTATTCTTTAATTGCTCAAATCATATGACAAATTTGAACATTCCTAAAACTACTGGACCCATCAAGCTGCAAACAGATGTTTTTTCTTTTGCAGTGTTGTAATGCCAAAGCTAAATGGTTAAAAGCACTTCTGACAAGGAGCCTCTTTTTATTCTGGTTCAACAGAATATCCTCTTCAGAAAGATGTAGTACTTCTTTCTCGCCTCTAAGTGGCCCTGTTGAACAGCGCCATTGAAATGCAGAACAGCAGGCAGGCAGACTTGAATCTATGTAGCATCTTTCACAACCACTGAATGTCCCAAAACACTTTACAGCCATTGAAGAACTTTAGAAGTGTAGTCACTGTGACAATGGAGAGGCACCACAATCTAGAACTGCAGCGTCAACTGCTGAACTTCACAAGTGCCAAGAACCAGCTTGAATTGAATGCAACCAACTAATGAACTTCAAAATGGTGTGTGAAAATGAGGAGAGGTATAGAGGTTTTCAGCTTAATTAAACAAAAAGTGTGAGAAGGAACAAAAACACTTCAAAACCTATGTTCACAAACTAAATGATTGGTTCAGATCACAAACATATTTGTCTCTCCTCTACATCAATTCCAATGATATTTTACATTTTATTTAATGGAGAAACAGGCCATTTCATCCAACTGGTTTGTGCCTCCACACACCCCCTCCCACCTAACTTCATCTCCTTGTCAGCATCACCTTCTAGTTCCCAATTCTACCTTTCTCCCTGTGCTCACTCACCTAGCTTCCCCTTAAATGTATCGATGCCATGCACCTCAACCACTCCCTTTGGTAGCACACTCCACATTTCCATCACTCTGGGCTAAGAAGTTTCTCCTGAACTCCCTTTGGGATTTATTAGTGATTCACTTGCATTAATGCTTCCTAAAGATGGTCTCGCCCTACAATAGGAAACATCTCCTCAACATATGCCCCATCAAACCCCAGGTCACCCCCCCAACCTTCTCTTTTCTAATGAATGGAGCCCCAGCCTATACAAAATTTCCTGCTAGTTGTACCCTCTCAGTTCTTGCACTATAAAATGTTTTTGCACCTTCAAGTGCTGTGATATCTCTTTTATAACATGGAAGCCAGAATTGGTTGCAATACTACAAATAGTGCAGCTGATGATCCATACAAGTTTAACATTAAACTTCCCAGCTTTTCAATTCTATCCTTCTAGAAATAAATCTCAATGTTTTGTTTGATTTTTAAAAATGGTTTTATTAACATGCGTAACTACCTTTACTGATTTGTGTATCAGTAACCCAGGCCTTGCTATCTCTCTACCCAATTCAGATTCCTATTTTCCAATGAGTACGTGGCTCCCTTACTCTTTCTACAAAAGTGTACTTCTTCACGTGTGTTTATGGTGCAGTGCATTGTCAATTGCACACCCATTCTGCACATTTTTGATTAAATGTCTTCCTGCATTTTGTCCCAGTTTCCCTCCTTATTAACAACATGTCCAACTTGCTGTCATCCACAAATTTTGGAATTGTATAAATGGTGAACAGTGGACCCAGGACCAATCCTCGTGGAGGGGCGAGGTTACAAAAGACACGAGGATAGTGAAAATCTGGAAAACTCTTCCCCAAGAAGTCTTTGAGTTTGAAGAAAGAGACAGTAGCATTTAGTGGACTAATGGGATTATACCGTCATTCCAAAAGCCTCGTGAAAACATTGATTTCATTTTTCCCCTTCGCAACTCGTGTCACCTTTCTTGCCCCCTTCATGATCCACACGATGACACGTACACCTGCCAGACACACATCCTCAACCTCCCCCACCCAACACATCCCACTTCCCCTTCTGACTATCACTGTCCCATCCTACCATCAGTACTCTGAATTCTCCATCAAGGGACCCCATCGTCGACATCAAAGACCCAGCCTCTAAGACATCCTCTCCCGTCCATCCTGTTTCCCAGGCACGTTCTGCCATTGCTATCACCTGCGCCTACCCTGCCGAGTCTCTACTCCACCCTTTCACCCGCACACCATTTTCAGCCTTATGTACAGTCATGAAACAGGCCATGCTAAATTCCCGCTGGGGAGGTGCCTCACTTGGAAGGGGAATAAGATGTGTTGGTCTTTTACTGAAAATTCGAGATGCTGGGGTTCCCAACGTAGATCTTTGGGACACTCGAACCTTCACAGCGGGCAAGTGTTTAACTGACAGCAAACTAAAAATGTAAAAGTTGACTGTTTCATGTCTCAAAACAAAGTCTGCGGTCTGAGAAACTTGAACACAATGAACTGATTGCAAGTTCTACAACAGTCTCACTAAAAATCTAATTTCTCACTCAATGCAAATGGGATTCAGCCCAAACAAGCGAGTGGTGAAGCAATTGGGGAGGTCAAACAAGTCAAAGGATTACACAAAAGAATGGATGGATACTGAGATGCTTAGAGGAAGTGAGGGACCTTGGAGAGTGCATGTCCACAAATCTCCCCGAATATAGCAGGACAGGTTGATAACATGGTTAAGATGACATACAGAATACGTTTCTTTATTAGCCCAGGCACAGAATTTAAGAGCAAGTAATTACCTTGGAGCTATATAAAAGACTAATTAGTCCACAACCTGAGCACTATGTTCAGCTCTGGTCACCACATTACAGAAACTATGTAATTGCACTAAAGAGAGTACAGAGGAGATTTAATGAAGATACTGCCTGGACTGGAAAATTGCAGCAATGAAGAAAGAATCATCACGCTGGGATAAAAATGCTGGAATCTGAAACAAAAACAGAAAATGCTGGAGAAACTCAGCAGCTCTGACACACCTGTGGAGAGAGAATAGAGCCAATGTTTCAAATCAGGATGAGCTTCATCAACACTGGCGAAGGGCCATCCTGACTCGAAACGTTGGCTCGATTCTCTCTCCACAGATGTTGGATAGGCTGGGGCTGTTTTCCTTGGAACAAAGGAGATTGAGGGGAGGCTTGGTTACGTGTATAATGTTGTTGTGATAGAGTGAATGAGATTGACCTATTTCCATTAGCAGGGAGGTCAGTGACTCGGGGGAGTAAGTGATTGGTAGAAGGATTAGCAAGGAGATGAGGAAATTTACTTTCACACAGAAGGTTGAGGAGGTCTGGAACACTCTGCCTGAGGAAGAAACCCTCTACTCATTTAAAACGTGTCCAGATATGCACTTTAAGTGCCACAAACTGCAGGGCTACAGACCAAATTCTGAAAGTGGGATTAGGCTGGGCGGCTCATTTCTTGGCTGGCACAGACACAGTGCTTCTTTCTGTGCTGTACATTTTCTAACTAACTAAAAAGATGGAATGTGCAGAGATGTAGGGAGAGGCAGAGCATGAATTGCTTCTTGGGAGCACTAACCCAGACACATAGCTGCCTTCTGTGCTGTAATGATTCTATTCTAATTGTGTGGGGAAAATACTAGAGGGGCAAGATATGGTGTTTAAATGAGGCACAGTAAAAGTTATCAGTTGCTAATTTCCTGTAGAGATTCTTCACACAAAAAAACTTAGCTAAAAAAGACACAAGATCCATTCTGAATCTATTCTTCACTAATTCTGGAAATTCTATCCCTATCCCAATATTGTCTATGTGGATATAAACAATGCAATGACATGTTTTTAAAGAGCACAGGATTCCTGGCCAATATTCATCCCTTGACCAAAATAATCACCAGATTAACTGGTCATTAACTGAACTGTTGCTTGTGGGACCTTGTGCACCAACTGGCTGCCAATACAGGCTATCTAGATAAAATCAATGGCTGCATTTCCAAAAGTCATTTGGATAAACCTCAGTTTCTCAAAGACAAATCAAGTGCTATATAAACGTACATCCTTACCAAGAGGGAGTGGAGGATAACGTGGAGAGTTCAGTTGGGAGGTGAAACAAAGCTACTTCCATTGCTAGAAAAGCTGGTAGATTCCATTTTGAAAGTCCACTGGTTTACTACCATTATGTTACAAGTCAAATGTCAGTGCTGTTCAATAAACTATCAAATTGGGCGAGCACAATTCAACTAAATCCAGATTTGACAAATAAAACCAGCACGCTTTGCACTGTTGTAGATTTGGTTTGCGTTTTTGTAGAGGGTGTTAAGACTGTATTGCAAGACTTATTCTATACTGCACCGTTGTATTTTTAGCATCCGGAATATCTGAATAGTTGCACGGCAAAGAAATTATCTGATTGACCTTGAGAGAAGGAAAAAGCTGCATAACAAGGTGTTGGTGATAATATAATCTAATCTGGTTGCTGATCCAGTATATAACAAGTTAATCAAAGCAAATCAAAACCTCTAATAAATTTGTTGCAGTGCAGCCAATATATCTACAGCAGCACTTTTTGTTGTTCTGGTCACAAAGCCACGAGGTCAGGTTCCAGGAGGAGGTGGTGGTGGTTCCTGTAATGTTTATTGTTATTCTACCAGTCAGACTTTTGGAGGAAGAGCCAAAGCAAAAATTGAGCAGGCAACAAGTGACCCGAGGGCAAAGGTTTCCTCACATTTTGTTAAATGACACCGATTCCCAAATAATGAACTCAACGATGGATTGTGCCCCATTGTGGATCGAAAGGAATGCTTGAGGTAATTAATGATTTCATTATTGCTAAGGTTACTGTAAGAAACATTTCCTAATCCAAAAATTCACACAACCTTTTGAAACCTATTCCATCTGTCCAGCTTGTACCAGAATTGGATTTTGAATAATGAAGAAAATGTTATGGCAACTGCCTCTGGGAGGGATTCAATTTAAACTGGTTAATTAGAATTTGAGAGCTGGATAAATCTAATTATCCGCAAGGTGACAGCAACACAGGAGTATTTCCACAAGATACATTTTAATTGAGAGAAAAATGTGCTCCGGGTGCCCTTTGGGTTTTTTTTTATCCTTTTGGAGCAAAGAATTTTAAGTGAAGCTATGCATAATTGAAAATATTAAAATATTAACAGATACAGGGCTACAATCAGAACATACACAGGACCTTTGTTCACAATAAGACCCAACCGAGAATAACATTGCAGGTGGTAAACAATAGTTAACAGAAAATTGATTAAAATAGTTAAAAGGTGACAACAGCAGCAATTCGTAGAAAAAATAGATACTTGTATTGATGTCTGGGGTGACCCTGAATGTTAATGAAAATGAAGAGGTAGTTCTCAGTATATGGAACATTGTAAATGTCAGTTTGAAAACCAATCTAGAAGGAGCAGAAAGAGGGTTTTATGGGTCCCTGGCCTTTAGATTTTTGAATTTTTCTGTATTTGCTGGTTGATTAGCACTTTGTTTCTTTGTAACTTCCCTGTGAGCCAGCCTTACGGTCGTGTCCCCTAAAAATAATTATTCTTGCTCAAGGATAAAACAGGTACAGCTTTGACCATTATATTAACTGTACTCAGAAGCAGAGAATAGGAAAACATGATTTGGGAAATGATAGATAAATCTAAAACAGGAGGCTCACTGTGAAGTAAAACGGGAGAGTGACACTTGAAGAAAAACAACTAGATATTAGTGCACCTGTTATGTCCTCTACATCTTGAAATGAACCTCAGATGTTGAGCATTTTCTATAGCAAATGCATTTAAGAGAAACCAACAAGAAAGGATTAGAAGGGAGGTGAGAAGAGGTTCATGAGCATCGTAAATGCCAGGAGAGACTAGTTGAGCTGAGTGGCCTGGTTCTATGCTGTACATTTAATATAATATCCTAGGAATAGACAAAATGCTCACAGGGAGTCTCCTGTTATGCTGGACTCTGCCATGGAGCATGAAGCTTTAATTGCCCTAATACAGGAGAATCAGCTCAACATTTACACCTTCGCCTCCGAATCCAAACAACATCTTTGTAGGTCTACATTTTGCGGCTGGATCCCAATGGCTTTCTGAATATAGGGGTGTTTGTGCTGTGAACCTGCAATGGCCATCCATAAAATATGAGCATTCCTCATCAGGAGTCGTCAAGGTGGATTGCACATTTAGTTTCCCAAAAAGATCTCATGTTCAACACAAATAGTGTCTACAACCAACATTCTTTTGGAATACCACATGGTGTATTAAGCAGCTAATGTTGATCCTGCTGGTGTCATTATTAGACCGGACAATTCCCAGCTTTTGGTTTCATTTTTACACTAAGAGCCTTTTATCTCATGTACCTTTAATGTGATTTTGTTTTGATTAAATATGCAAAGTAAGCCCCTTCACAAATGGGAAGTTAAAAAAAATATTTGTCTATATTTTATAGTATAAAGATCCATTTAGAAAGCATTTATCAATAGAATTTGGGAACTTCAAACACAAGCTTTTCTAATCTGTAATTTGCAAACAAAATTACATATTTGGTCAACCATTGTGCCAAATGGACAAATTTACTGAAAACAGCAATTTGCACGTTAGATCAAAGAACACACACTCCAACTATACACTGCACCAAGCCAATGAATCTTTGAAAATCAGTGCATTGTACAGATGCAGCTTTTGATGGCTTTAATAAGCAGCCTACGTATACTATCAGAAACATGCATTGTGCTTTTGGCTGTGATGGTTGAATGGATATTATTTAAATTTGTTTTCCATCAAGAAAAAGTGAGATTTATTTTGTTGGGAATCTATTGTTCATTAAATAATGTTTTGCATAGAGTCTCTAATCCCAGGATCCATTACTGACAGGAGACATTTGCATGCTATAATTTTCACGGATGATTCAAAATAAAAACTGTGCTGTTTTTAAATGCTGCCATGACCCAGCACTCAATGCTGATATACTCAGACTATAAAACTACATCTCCAGATTTTTAATGAGGTTGACAGAGCATTATCAAATACCTTCTGGTGCTTCTTTATACATCACTGGAGCACATCAACTTATGGGTTCATTTCAGTGAGTCAACAATAACGTCAAAGGCTACCATGATCAATCCCTTATATCATTAGGTTGTTATTGAAGTAAAGGGTAATGAATAAGGCTAACAAAACCCTGTCTTGGACCTTTTTTCTAATTAACTTGCAAGAGGATAATTGTCAGCCATTAGTAATGCATTTCATGAACCTCACTGATGCAACTAACCAGGAAATAGGAACCAATTCTCAGTAGTATATTGTGCTTTAAACACATTATCAGAAGAAGCATTAGAGGAAATCACTGTTAACATGGAACAGTTGGTGCCTCAACTACTCCATAACCTCCAATGTTCTATTTCTATTCATTGTGAACTGCAACCTAGCAGCTAACTTCAAAAATAGGTTCATATAAATATAACATGGTCACTAATAAAGCATTCAGATGCAGCAGCTTTAACCAAAGAATGGTTAAAGTATGGAACTTGTTGCTATGTTATTTGTTTGAGCCAAACAGGATAGATTCACTTACAGGAAGCATAAGTGCACAAGGAAGAAAAGAATAAATTACATAGAGGATTAGATCATGAAGGGTGGGAGACCAGAAATCACTGCATGAACCAATTGGGATTGTGAGGGAGGGATAAGACCTCGCCCTGTATATTTTTTATATAAAATTACGAGATATGCTCATTGCGATCTCTAAAAATGTCAAAACTGGATAAAGACCTAAAATAGCTGAATTGAAGTCTGCAGCCCTGAGACAAAAAAGCTACCTGGCAGTATCAGGGAAACTCTGTGCCCCCCTGAAGAGACACGAACAGTGTGGGCTGCACAGTCCAAATTCAAAGAGAGCTATGCAATGGCTGTCTGCACTTCATAACCCAAGCTGACCAATACGAGTCTTCTCATCTGCTAAGACAAAGGACTCTGCAACCTTCCTGTTTATTCCTAATTGAGGCATTTAACAATCTTGAGGACTCGGACAAGAGATACATGTCCTTTGTCAATGTGCAGAGGTGGGAGTCATATGACATGGATCTCTGGCTTGTGGCACCAGTAATATTGCCTTGCTGAATGGCGAAGTCTGTTTTTTTATCACTTGACTGGCAGCCTCACAGACAAGGAGTTCTAGCTCAGGTTGAACACCTGACCCTATCTACAATACTTCTGCTGGAAAATTCTGTACCAACCCTTAAAAGACTGATTTATCTCTGCATACCTATCGTATTAAGTCAACACCACCAGAAAAGTGAATTACCCAGCATTAGTTTCAGGTTTCAGCTCACCGACCTCTTTGAAGGAATACTGCATTATACTTGTGAGTTTGGACTCTGGAACTCATGAGAAACAATATTTATTTTCTCTGTGATCTGTGTGTTGTAAATCCTGCCTTTCTCTATCCCTCTTTTACTGTATGAATGCAAAGGAGGCAATGTTATGACCCGCCTCCCATGTTTTGGAGTGTGTAGATAAACTAACCCTTTGAGTTTGTCCTTTTTCAAGTTTGCTGTGGGGTTATTTAATGGAAAATTGGATCACCTGAAAACCAAGGAGCTGGGGGATATGCCACTGCTAAAAAGAGCGAAACAAATCAAAACACTGTTTACAAATGGGTAGTGGGATGAGAAATTAGTGTTGTTTAAGTTAACCCCCTTCTAGTCTGTAACATGATGAGTAATGTGTTTTCTCTCCTAAAAGTTGTGTGTAAAAAAATATGTAATTTATGTGGTTCATTTACCCCATGCAAAAGGTTCAGATAGCTTCAATTCTTAAGAAAAAAAACCTTTACCACCTTGCATCTTGCTACACCCACACATCACGGAACAGTATAGTTGACCACTTACAGGCTGTGTCACAGTGAATCAGGCTATTTACAAATCGAAAGTAAACTCACTGAACTTTACCTCCTTGTAGATACGACATTTGTTTTCATCTGCCATTTGAAACTTTGGCACATCCTCTGACAGCGTTTTAAAAATTCTTTCATAGCCTTTCCAGTGGGCATCACTTTTCTCTCCTATTCCCAACTGGCATGAACTGAGTGAGGCCACTCAGAGGGCAGTTGAGTGTCAACCACATTGCTATGGGTTTGGAGTCACATATTAGGTCAGACCAGGTAAGGATGACCAATTTCCTTACCAAAAGGACATTAGTGAACAAGATTCAACGATCAATGCTGGTCATCACTACTGAGACTACTTTTATATTTGAGATCTTTTAATTGAATTCCACGTCCCAAGAGTATTAATCCAGTGACATTCGCACTATGCCACCATTTCCCCTACTCGGCAACTCCATTGACATTGAGTATTCCAAGCAGCCATTTTATGAAGATGTATTTTAATAATCTGAACTGCATTGCATAAAATAGTCATTCAGGACTTGCTGGCAAGGTTGGCATTTATTACCACAGAAGGTGGTGGTGGGCCTTGTACTTAGACAGCTGTAGCACTTGATATAACTGGATGATTCGTTAGTCCACTTCAGAAGATAGTTAAGAGTCAACAATTTTGAATAGTTTAGGCCAAGCCAGCAGGTTTCCTCCTACAAAGAATATTCATTAACCAGTGAGTTATTAAGAAAATCCAACAGCTTCATGCTAATTTTTACGGATTTCAAGGATTTTTTAAGTCTAAATTTTAATCAAGAGAAATCAGGTCATTCATCTAACTTGGCTCAGTCATCCACAGAACACCTAGTTTCTGCATTGCAAAGGTCAATTCTTTATTAAATGATTCCAAGACTATTGTGTCCATTTTTATCCACAGATATCAATTCCACAAATTAATTAATCTGGTCTCTAGATTTACTTTTTCTTTTAAGAGTTTATTAACTTCAAGCTGCCTCCTCTTGTCCTTCATCCAGAATTCAGTCAAGTGATTCACATTTGCGCCAATTCCAAGGCTTCAACATCTGCCATCTGAATCAATGCTCCAAGGATGAACATAAACCAAGAGTTCCAGGGACGATAAGTTCAGAATCCAAATGTTCAACTCTTTATTCCCCTTTGGTCACTTTCTCTTCTAAAAAGGGTGACTGTAATTGAAGACATGGTTGGTGCTGGGATTCTGATTTTTTTAAAAAAAGACTGTAACCCAAAACTGCGTTTTCCTTAGGTTCAAATTCCCTCAAGACTTGAGCCTTTGGGATAACACAACATTTCCGAGCAAAAAGGCATACAGGATCTACTGGACACCCCCCCCCCCCCCCCCCCAGGACCTGATCAAGTATATCCCAGGGCATTGTGGGAAGCTAGGGAAGAAATTGCAGGGCTCTAGCGGAGATATTTGTATCATCGACAGCCACGAGTGAGGTGCCAGAAGACTGGAGGGAGGCAAATGTTGTGTCCTTATGTAAGGAAGGTGGCAGGAAAAGCCAGGGAACTACAGATCAGCGAGCCTAACGTCAGTGGTGGGTAAGCTGTTGGAGGAGATTCTGAGAGACAGGATCTACATGCATTTGGAAAGACAAGGACTGATTAGGGATAGTCAACATGGCTTTGTGCATGGGAAATCGTGTCTCACAAATTTGATAAGAGTTTTTTGAAGGGGGGACCAAGAAGATAGACGAGGGCAGTGAGGTAGACATAGAACATAGAACAGTACAGCACAGAACAGGCCCTTCGGCCCACGATGTTGTGCCGACCTTCATCTGAAACCAAGATCAAGCTATCCCACTCCCTATCATCCTGGTGTGCTCCATGTGCCTATCCAATAACCGCTTAAATGTTCCTAAAGTGTCTGACTCCACTATCACTGCAGGCAGTCCATTCCACACCCCAACCACTCTCTGCGTGAAGAACCTACCTCTGATATCCTTCCTGTATCTCCCACCATGAACCCTATAGTTATGCCCCCTTGTAATAGCTCCATCCACCCGAGGAAATAGTCTTTGAACGTTCACTCGATCTATCCCCTTCATCATTTTATAAACCTCTATTAAGTCTCCCCTCAATCTCCTCCGCTCCAGAGAGAACAGCCCCAGCTCCCTCAACCTTTCCTCATAAGACCGACACTCCAAACCAGGCAGCATCCTGGTAAATCTCCTCTGCACTCTCTCCAGCGCTTCCACATCCTTCTTATAGTGAGGTGACCAGAACTACACGCAATATTCCAAATGCGGTCTCACCAAGGTCCTGTACAGTTGCAGCATAACCCCACGGCTCTTAAACTCCAACCCCCTGTTAATAAAAGCTAACACACTATATGCCTTCTTCACAGCTCTATCCACTTGAGTGGCAACCTTTAGAGATCTGTGGATATGGACCCCAAGATCTCTCTGTTCCTCCACAGTCTTCAGAACCCTACCTTTGACCCTGTAATCCACATTTAAATTTGTCCGACCAAAATGAATCACGTTGTCTTCATGGAATTTAGCAAGGTCTTTCACAAGACTGGTCAGCAAGGTTAGATATGTGGGATCCAGGAGATCTAGCCAATTGGATACAAAATTGCCTTGCCGGTAGGAGACAGAGGGTGTTGTAGAAGGTTGTTTTCAGACTGGAGGCTTGTAATCAGCAGTGTGCTGCAGGGATTGGTGCTGGGTCCACTGTTGTTTGTCATTTATATAAACTATTTGGATGAGAATATAGGATGCATAGTTAGTAAGTTTGCAGATGACAAGAAAATTGGTAGTGTGGTGGACAGTGAGGAAGGTTATCTAAGACTACAACAGGATCTTGATCAACTGGGCCAGTGGGCCGAGGAATGACAGATGGATTTTAATTCAGATAAATGCGAGGTGTTGCATTTTGGTGGTGATAAACAGGGCAGGACTTACGCAGTGAATGGTAGGGCCCTGCGAAGTGTTATCGAACATAGAGACCTAGGGGTGCGGGTACATTGTTCCTTGAAAGTGGTGTCACAGGTAGACAGGGTGGTGAAGACTTTTGGCGCACTTACCTTCATCAGTCAGAGCACTGAGTACAGGAGTTGGGACGTTAAGTTTTTTTCTTGGAGTGTAGGAGGATGACCTTATAAACCTTATAAAGGTTTATAAAATCATGAGGGGCATAGATAAGGTGAATAGCCAAGGTCTTTTCCCCAGGGTCTGGGTGTCTAAAACTAGAGGGCATAGGTTTAAGGCGAGAAGGGAAAGATTTAAAAGGGACCGGAGGGGCAACTCTTTCACACAGAGGGTGGTGCGTGTATGGAATGAGCTGCCAGAGGAGGTGGTAGAGCCGGGTATGATCACAACATTTAAAAGACATTTGGATAGATACTTGGATGGGAAAGGTTTAGAGGGATATGGGCCAAGCGCAGACAAATGGGATTAGTTCAGTTTAGGAAATCTGGTAAGCATGGATGAGTTGGGTTGAAGGCCTGTTTCCGTGCTGTATATCTCTATGACACTATGTCACTTTTATAATTAAGTTTTTGAATAAAATAGGATAATGTTATTATTCTCGGAGTGGGGAACTGGATAAATCATTACATGGCATCTGGTCTGAACTGACCAGCTTTGATAAGGTTCTCCAGGTTGATTGCTCAGCATTGAATAAAAGAGAAGATTTAGTGCTTTTCTACTCGCACAGTAAGGAGAACCCATTACTCCAGCACAATAAAATTTAACATTCAGAATCACTGGGCTGCTTTTCATCCGTGTATGTCAAAAATGTATTACGGTCAGATTTCAACTCGAGAAATTGTAGCTATTCTTCAGAGATCGACTCAGTATTTTTTTGGATTATTTAAAAATTCGGAACAGCTTGTCTTCTTGACTTAATATAGTGTTATTCATCTAATGTGAAATGACTTGTTTTAGCATTTGTGCATTTGATATATTCTTTGAGTATTCATATTTTCCAGGAAACTTGATTCTGTATTTGAAACACTGTTCCATTGTTTATTTTAGATCAACGTAAATTAAGAACTGATGAATTCATCATTTCTGTTAACTCCTTATATGTTTAAAAAAAAATGTTGCTTTTAAGTGGCTGCCCTGGAGGTCAATGCCACGTTTGACTTAGTGGAGCATCAAAGAGCCCTAACAAAACTGAAGTCAATGGGAATCAGAGGGAAACACTCTGCTGGCTGAAGTCATATCTGGTACAAAGGAAAATGGCTATTGGAGTTTAATAATTTCAGCTCCAGGACATCACTGCAGGAGCTCCTCAGATTATGCATCCTAGGTTCGACTATCTTTGGCCTCTTCATCAATGACTCTCACTCCATCACAAGGTCAGAAGTGGGGATGCTTGCTGATGATTGCACAATGCTCAGCAACATTTGGGACTCCTCAGATAGTGAAGCAGTCAGTGCTCATATGGCAGCAAGATCTGAACAACATGCAGGCTTGGGTTAAGTGACAAGTAACATTCAAGCCACACAAGTGCCCAGGCAATGACAATATCCAACAAAAGAGACTCGAACCATCGCACCATGACATTCAATGGAATTATCATGGAGCCCCATATTATCAACATCCTGGGGTTTACCACTGACCAGAAACTGAACTGGTCTAATTATGCAAATATGGTCACTGCAAGAATGGGTCAGAGGCTAGGAATTCTGCGATAGTAACTCACCTCCATACTCCCCAAAACCTGTATTCACAAGGTGCAAGTCAGGACTGTGATGGAATACTCCCACTTGCATGCTCCAATAACACAAGATGCTTGACACCATCTAGGACAAAGCAATCTGCTTGATTGGCATCCCATCTTCCTTCAACATTCATTCTTTCCACCACTGGTACACAGTAGCAGCAAGAAGTCTCACAACACCAGGTTAAAGTCCAACAGGTTTATTTGGTAGCAAATACCGTAAGCTTAGCAGTGTACACTATACCCAAATGCTCTGCAGCAACTTTCCAAGGCTCCTTCGACAGCACCGTGCAAACCCATGACCTCTGCCACCCAGAAGGACAAGGGAAACACCAACACCTGCAAATTACCCTCCAAGCCACAAACAATCCTGATTTGGAACTATATCGCTGTTGCTGGGTCAAAATCCCAGAATTCCCTCACGAACAGCAGAGATGCCGATGCCAGATGGACTACAGTGGCTGACGGTTGTCCACCACCACCTTCTGAAGGGCAATTAGGGATGGACAATAAAATGCTGGCTTAGCCAGTGATGTCCAAGTCCACGAAAGAATATAAAATATAATACTGAGTTGATCAGATGTAAATTTTCATTTTAAATTCCAAATATTCACAACCCTTTAAGTGAAGCAATTTCTCCTCATCTCAGTCTTAAATGATTGGCCCTTTATCTTAGACTTTGCCCCCATATTTTAGTTTCTCATCCTGGCGGAAACAATCTCTCAGCATCCATCCTATCAAGCCCCTTCAGAATTTTAGTACGTTTCAATGAGATCACATCTCATTCTTCTAAACTCCATTGAATATGAGCCCAATTTACTCAGCATCTCATCACAGGACAACATCCTCATCCCAGGGACCACTCTAGTGAACCGTCACTGAACTGCCTCCTATGCAAGTATATCCTTCCTTAAATGTGGAAATCAAAACACAATGTTCAAGATGTGGTCTTGCCAAAACACTGTACAACCGTAGCAAGACTTAACATAAGAGCTAGGAGCACGAGTAGGCAATTCAGCCCCTTGAGCCTGCTCCGCCATTCAATATGATCATGGTTTTTCTCAGCTTCAACTCCACTTTCCTGTCCATTCTCCATAATCCTTCAACCCATTACTATTTAAAAATCTGTGTATCTCCTCCTTAAATTTACACAAGGTCCCGGCATCCACCACACGCTGGGGGAATGAATTCCACAGACTCACAGCCCTTTCAGAAAAGTAATTTCTCCTCATCTCTGTTTTAAGTCTGCCACCCCTTATCCTAAAACTCATCCTAGGTTGCTCCACAAGAGGAAACATCCTCCCTACATCTACCCTGTCAAATCCCTTCTAAATATTTTTTACCCTCTCAATTCTTCTAAACTCGAGAGAGTATAGGCCTAAACTGCTCAATCTCTCTTCATAAGACAAACCCCTCATCTCTGGAGTTAATCTAGTGAACCTCCTCTGAACTGACTCCAATGCAACTACATCCCCCCCTCAAGGGGGCCAAAACTGTGCACAATACTCCAGGTGCGATCTCACTAATGCCTTGTACAATTGAAGCAACACTTCACTATTTTTATACTCTATTCCTTTAGCAATAGATACCA
The DNA here is from genome assembly GCF_964213995.1 of Mustelus asterias. Lineage (NCBI taxonomy): Eukaryota > Metazoa > Chordata > Chondrichthyes > Carcharhiniformes > Triakidae > Mustelus > Mustelus asterias. The sequence goes on from NC_135813.1 coordinate 42,218,496, forward strand.
AAATTCTACTTGCCTTCCTGATCACCTGCTGTACCTGCATGCTAGTTTTCTGCGGTTCATGCTCAAGGACACCAGATCCCTCTGCATTGAAGCACTCTGAAGTTTCTCCCCATTTAGATATTAAGTTGTCTTTCTATTTTTATGACCAAAATGGATAACCTCTCACTTTTTTCATGTTGACCTCCATCTGCCAAATTTTGGCCCACTAGATTGTAAAAGGTTGGAGCTTCGAGGACCAAACCCTGCAGCACACCACAAGTTATTTAATTATTCTTTAATCTTGTACTCCAAACCCCTTGCAATAAAGGCTAACATGCCATTAGCCTTCCTAATTGCTTGCCGCATACTAACTTTCTATGTTCCTCGTACAAGCACACCCAAGTCTCTTTGAACATCAGCACGTACAAGTTTCACATCTTCAAAAGATTCAGCTTTTCTATCCTTACAACCAGAGTGAATAACTTCACAATTCCCTACATTATGCTCCTTCTGCCATCTTGTTGCCTACTCACTTAACCTGTCTATATCTCCAGCATCTGTTCCACCACAGTTTACCTTCCCATCTCACTCAACATCAGTAGCAAACTTGGATACATTATTCTTTGTCTCTTCATTTAAATCAGTAATACAGATTGTCAATAGCTGTGACCCCAACACTGATCCTTGCGTCAGTCCATGCCAACTTGACAAAGCCTCATTATGCCCATTCTGTACTTTCTATCCATTAACTAATCCTCTCCCATGCTAAATGACTACCACTAGCCCCATGAGCCCTTATCTTAACTATGAATCTTTTGTGTGACACTATATCAAATGCCTTTGAGATCCAGGTATACTGTAAATACTTTGAGGGGTTCTGCTAGTTAGAAATAGCAACTATTTATTTTATACTTTATACATCACCATTAGCATTAATAAACCAAGACTATGGGTAGCAAAGTGAAAAATTCCGTTGGATACTCAGATTATAGGATAAAGTCCATTCATGGGACTGTAGTTAGGACACAAAGGGAAGACATTGTTGAGAAAACATCCTAACATTAAGTGCTATGGACTTCCTAGTAATTACTGTTCATGGTAGTGAGGCCTAGCTGATCTGAATAGTAGGCGATAATGAGGATACTCATGCTCTTAGCATCCCCAGACTCATGCACGTGGGGCTGTTTGAGGGCAAATCCACATCCGATATGTCGGAGTCTTTTAAAAGTCAGTTGTTAACAATTCAGGACAAGTATGTCCCTGTAAAAATGAAGGATAAAGATGGCAAGATTCAGGAACCCTGGATGACGAGAGATTGTGAGCTTAGTGAAAAAGGCGGTGGCGGCATATATAAATTTCAGGAAATAGAAAACAGATAAGGCTCGAGGAATACAAAGATAGCAGGAAAGAGCTTAAACAGGGACCTAGGAGGGCTAAAAGGGGCCATGAAATGTTCTTGGCAGACAGGATTAAGGAGAATCCCAAGACTTTTTATCCATATAAGGAGGAAGAGGGTAGCTAAGGAAAGGGTGTGTCCAGTCAGTGGAGGGAGTGTGTGTGTGGAGCCAGATGAGATGGGTGGAGTCCTTAACAAGTACTTTGCATCAGTATTCACAAAGGAGAAGGATGTGGGGATGGTGAGTGTAGAAAGGAGGATGTTGACATTCTAGGACATGTTGAGATAAAAAGGGAGGAAGTATTGGAGGTTTTGAAAACATTAAGGTGGACAAAGTTTGGGCCAGATGGGGTCTATCCCAGAATACTGAGGGGCAAGGGAAGAAATTGCTGAAGCCTTGGCCAAAATCTTTGTATCCTCTTTAACCACGGGCGAGTAGCTAACATTGTCCCTCTGCAACTTCATTGCAGTGTTAATGTAAGCCTTACTTGTGACTAATAAATAAATAAACTTTGAGGGCAAAAGAGACAATCTCTGGGAAATTACAGGCCTGTGAGCCTTACATCAGTAGTGGGGAAATTATTGGAGAAGATTCTTAGGGACAAGATGTACTCAGGATGGCAGAGAATAGGCTTATTAGTGATAGGCAGCATGGTTTTGTGAAGAGGAGGTCGTGTCTCACAAACTTGATTGGGTTCTTTGAGGAAGTGATAAAAAAATTGATGAGAGCAGGGATTTTGCATACATGGACTTTAGTAAAGAAAAATAAATGAACCTAGGTTCTGACTGCATATGACAATACAGTTCAATGAAAAAAAAAAAATCGATGCATAGATGTTAGTTGAGGATATAAGGTTGGTTGGAGTGCTTCCACCTACTCCAATCTCGCTGGCATTGTTGCAGAAAAAGGATGCTTGACTAGGTTGTATATTAACAATGTAATTTCAGAGTTACTGAGGACAGCAACTGTTTCATATTGAACCAAACAAAGCCAGTATATTTTCCTAATCATATCTTGAAATTTCAATCACCACGCATCACAAACCATTCTATAACTGAAGTAAATAATTGAACAGCTGGAACCAAAACCGATATTTTCCAGAATTACAATTAATGCACTATATTGTCTGAATATGCAGATTGTTGTTACATTGGTTATTCAGGTTATTACAGTGATTGCCTAAATTACTGACAAGGAAAACAAAGCTAAAGGTGGGGAGGGGGTATTGAATTGATTAATTTAGGATCACTTAGAAATCGCCTGTGACTCCTGGAAGTGACACATGTTCATAGATTTCAGTGGGCTTGCCTCAGTAATGAACAACACCCTCATTTATACAGCTTTCCTACACTAAACCAGACAATATGAATCCCCCATCTCTATTTGTCATATATATTTTGTTGAGATAGAAATGATGAATAGTGGCATCTATTTGGGAGCTATGCAAAACACGAATTTTCCAGAGTCCAGCAAATTTGCATGTGCAGAGGGAAGAGTGGGTGTGGGTAGGAAGGTTTGGTTTATTTATCAGGGTCACAAGTAGGCCCACATCAACACTGCAACAAAGTTACTGCGAAAATCGCCTCGTCGCCACACTCCAACGCCTGTTCGGGTATATTAATGGAGAATTTAGCATGGCCAACGCACCTAACCAACACGTCTTTCAGACTCTGGGAAGAAACCGAAGCATCCGGAGGAAGCCCACAGACACGGGGAGAACATGTCTCCGCACAAACAGCGACCCGAGCGCTGTATAGCAGCAGTGCTAACCATTGTGCCACCGTGCCGCCCATGGTTTCGGGAAGTGGGGTGAGAGGAGCTAGAGAGAGAGGGCAGGGATCGGCAAACATAAACGGGTTGGTAAGAGGCAGGCATTGAGAGCAGGGGAGAGGCAGTGACTAAAGAGGTAAACAGAGAAACAGGAAAAATTGTGGAGCAAGCAAAACAATAGAAGGAGACACAGCATGAGGTGGGTGGCAGCAGGAAGTGCAAATGGGCGAGGGGGAAATTATTTTTAGGGACTTGGATTCTTACTGGACTGAAAAGAAAATCTTTGCTGTAAAATGGCAAAGAAACAAAACTTCATTCACATTCAGAACATGCTGCAGTAATCCAGGAGCATCATGAACTTTGCAGCAAGATTAGTGTTGAAAACTCCAGATAAATCATACAGCAAACATACATACCTCACTAAGATTAGATTTTTCCACCCACATAGACAACAGGTGATCAATGCAAGTCCAAATCTGATTGTCATTTAACAGAAATTTAGCCGCAGCTGAGTCATCATCTTAGTGGCAGCACCCATTAGGATTCAGCACCCATATTTCATTATAATCAGACTAAGTAAACAGTTCCAGATAAGATGGCATTTTCTTATTGTGGTATCATTTGAAAAAAAAATATTTTCCTTCAAAATATTTTTTCAAATATATTTTTATAAGAATTAAATCTCGAGTGAAAAGTCTGGGGCCAGCAGCTATTAAAACAGCCATTGCCAAAATAATTAGACAAGGATGTCTAATTATGCATATTACATATTCTATTCTGTAGTTTTAATCACAGCAGCATCCTGGGTCAACTGCAACTGTATGTTAACTTACATAGAGGCAAGCACCATGATTGATTGTTTGTCCAAGTGTACAGCACATGCAAATATTACATTTCAATAATATAGTTGAGTTGTTCAGGTAACCACAACAGTACTGTAACAAAGTGAATGTCTTTCATTATATTAGACATTTGACATTATAGCCCAATGGTACACTTAACATCGGAATACATTTTCTCCCTTAAAATTTTGATTGCTTGGAAGGTTCAGAGGGGAATTTTCCAGAATATTTTATTGCCCCCCCCCCCCTTATTCACACTTCTTTTGCTTCTCCTTATGTTGATATGCCCGAAGCGAAGCTTCTGGTCATGAGGTTCCTGCCATCATGAGTGAAGCTTGATGGGCAAGCTGGTCTTTTCCTGCAAATGGTTAAGAGCAACAGAAGACAGACAAAAGTGACAAATCACTAGATGAGTACTTTGATTGTTGGATTTGGCCAGTACTGGTGCCAAGGAGCAGGAAAGCCAACAAAAAGTGTGCCAATTTGGGCTGTTGCTGCTTCGTTTACATATGTATGAAACAGACAGCCTACTGAAACCATAAAACTTAGGAGCAGAATTAGGCCACTTGGCCCATCGAGTCTGCTCTGCCATTCAATCATGGCTGATATTTTTATCAGCCCCATTCTCCTGCCTTTTCCCCATAACCCCTGATCCCCTTATTAATCAAGAACCTATCTATCTCTGTCTTAAAGACACTCAATGACCTGGCCTCCACAGCCTTCTGCGGCAAAGATTTCCACAGATTCACCACTCTCTGGCTGAAGAAATTTCTCCTCACCTCTCTGTTTTAAAGGATCGTCCCTTCAGCCTGAAGTTGTGCCCCCTGGTTCTAGTTTTTCCTGCTAATGGAAACATCCTTTCCACATCCACTCTATCCAGGCCTCAGAGTATCCTGTATGTTTCAATAAGATCCCCCCTCATCCTTCTAAACTCCAATGAGTACAGACCCAGAGTCCTCAACCGTTCCTCATACGACAAGCTCTTCATTCCAGGGATCATTCTTGTGAACCTCCTCTGGACCCTTTCCAAGGCCAGCACATCCTTCCTTAGATATGGGGCCTAAAACTGCTCACAATACTCCTAATGGGGTCTGATCAGAAGTACATCCCTGCTCTTGTATTCTAGCCTTCTCGACATGAATGCTAACATTGCATTTGCCTTCCTAACTGCTGAATGAACCTGCATATTAACCTTACGAGAATCTTGAACAATGACTCCAAAGTCCCTTTGTGTTTCTGATTTCCTAAGCATTTTCCCATTTGAAAATAATCTATGCCTTCATTCCTCCTTCCAAAGTGCATAACTTCGCACTTTTCCACACTGCATTCCATCTGCCACTTCTTTGCTCACTCTCCGAGCCTGTCCAAGTCCTTCTGCAGCCCCCATGCTTCCTCAATACTACCTGCCCCTCTACATATCTTTGTATCATCTGCAAACTTAACAGTGCCTTCAGTTCTTTCTTCCAAATCGTTAATGTATATTGTGAAAAGTTGTGGTCCCAGCACTGACCCGAGGCACACCGCTCGTCACTGGCTGCCATCCTGAAAAGGACCCCACTATCTGCCTTCCGCCAGTCAGCCAATTCTCTATCCATGCCAGGATCTTACCCTTAACACCATGGGCTCTTAACTTATTTAACAGTCTCCTATGTGGCACCTTGTCAAAGGCCTCTGGAAATCTAAATAAATCACATCCACTGGTTCTCCTTTATCTAACTTCCTTGGTACCTCTTCAAAGAAATCTAACAGATTTGTCAGACATGACCTCCCCGTAACAAAGCCGTGCTGACTCAGTCCTATTTTATCATGCACTTTCAAGTACTCCATGATCTCATCTTTAATAATAGACTCTAAAATCTTGCCAATGACTGAAGTCAGGCTAACCGGCCTATAATTTCCTGTCTGCTGTCTCCCTCCCTTCTTAAACAGCAGTGTAACATTAGCTACTTTCCAATCCTCTGGGACCCTCCGTGACTCCAGTGATTCCTGAAAGATCACCACGAATGCCTCCACAATTTCCTCAGCTATCTCTTTCAGAACCCTGGGCTGTAGTCCATCCGGTCCAGGTGATTTATCCACCTTCAGACCTTTCAGTTTCCCCAGAATCTTCTCCTTAGTGATGGCCACGACACTCACCTGTGCCTCCTGATTCTCCTGGAGCTCTGGCATCCCACTGGTGCCTTCCACCGTGAAAACTGATACAAAGTAACTATTCAGTTCCTCTGCCATTGCTCTGTTTCCTATTATTACTTCTCCAGCCTCATTTTCCAGTGGTCCAATGTCTATTTTTGCCTCCCTCTTACCTTTTATATATTGAAAAAAAAACTCTTCCTATCTTTTATATTACGAGCTAGCTTATACTCATATTGACAGAAGCCAGAAGGTGGTTGTAGAGAGTTGTTTTTCAAACTGGAGGCCTGTGACCAGTGGCGTGCCTCAGGGATCAGTGCTGGGTCCACTGTTATTTGTCATTTATATTAATGATTTGGATGAGAATATAGGAGGCATGGTTAGTAAGTTTGCAGAGGTGGCATAGTGGACAGTGAAGAAAGTTATCTCCAATTGCAACTGGATCTTGATCAACTGGGTCAGTGGGCTGACATTGAGTACAGGAGTTGGAATGTATTGTTGAAGTTGTATAAGACATTGGTAAGGCCACACTTGGAATACTGTGTGCAATTCTGGTCACCCTATTATAGAAAGGATATTATTAAACTAGAAAAGTGCAGAAAAGATTTACTAGGATGCTACTGGGACTTGATAGTTTGAGTTATAAAGGAGAAGCTGGATAGATTGGGACTTTTTTCTCTGGAGCGTAGGAGGCTGAGGGGTGATCTTATAGAGGTCTATAAAATAATGAGGGGCACAGATCAGCTAGATAGTCAATATCTTTTCCCAAAGGTAGGGGAGTCTAAAACTAGAGGACATAGGTTTAAGATGAGAGGGGAGATATATAAAAGTGTCCAGAGGGGCAATTTTTTCATGCAGAGGGTGGTGAGTGTCTGGAACAAGCTGCCAAAGGTAGTAGTAGAGGCGGGTACAATTTTATCTTTTAAAAAGCATTTAGATAGTTACATGGGTACGATGGGAATGTGGGATATGGACCAAATGCGGGCAATTGGGATTAGTTTAGGCGTTTTAAAAAAAAGGGCTGCATGGACAAGTTGGGCCGAAGGGCCTGTTTCCATGCCGTAAACCTCTATGACTCTATGACCCCCACATTCACAGAAACATAATGTAAACATCCTTTTCATGAGCCCCAAATTCATCACCTTTTCCTCACAAAATTTAAAGTTTATTATTTATTAGTGTCACAAGTAGGCTCACATTAACACTGCCATGAAGTTACTGTGAAAATCCCCTAGTCGCCACACTCTGGCACCTGGTTGGGTACAACGAGAGACAATTTAGCATGGCCAATGCACCCAACCAGCTCGTCTTTCAGACTGTGGGAGGGAACTGAAACACCTGAAGGAAAACCACATAAACATGGGGAGAATGTGCAGACTCCGCACAGACAGCGATCCAAGCCGGAATTGGAGGGAAAGAATCCAAACAAAGACAGAACTCAAACTTATTCAGCACTTACCATGCTTCTCGACACAGTTTCCTTTCTCATCTTCAACAAACTGAGAGAGGCATGGGCCACACTTATCCGATCCAAGTGTGCAAGATTCTCGTCGTTTCATGGTACAGTCCAGGTTTCTGGGGCAGGTTCCAGCTGAAAGGCAGAAGTGAAAACTTAAAGATTTTGAACACTTTAAAACGGCCAACTGACAAAACAAACTCTTTATTCCACCTTAAGTGCCAGCTGTCATCACTTAGTACCTAATTCTGTGCCTGTTCAAAGAGGTTTCATATTGAGAAGTTACAGAAGTTACAGAACAGTGTTGAAAGCACATATGACATGATATGTCATAGCAAAATAGCTACTACAGTTTGTAGAGGAGACAGAGGAGGCCTTGTGCTTCATGTGTGTACCAAATCAATACTGGCGTCTCCACACTCTCTACTCTCAATGATTAAATTTTCCATTACCAGCTCAAGTTACCCTGGTGCTCTCAACTATACTATCTTAAATATAGTATGGCATATTGACTTTCGATACACGTGCTTTATTGAATACCATGAGAAATTTCATTATAACACACACTTGTGATGTATCTGAACTGCTTAAGTGGAAAAAGAGTGCGAGTGCCAGATTTAAATATGTTCAAAGTTATTAGATGTGTTGACAGAGTAAATAAGAATAAACGGTCTCCACCAGCAGGTAGGTTGGCAAGCAAAGAATACAGATTTTAAATCAGTGACAAACAAAATGGTTGATGAAAAATGTGTGTTATGACCTAGAACACACTGTCAAAGGATAGTTAAGCAGATTAATCGGGAGTTTTTGAAGGTCATTGGAAATATAAGATAAGACTGAGATGCTACGGTGAAACTTCGGTGGAAGGTGGGGCAGTGCGGGTGGGGGGGGAGGAAAAGAGGTTGGGGTAAAAAGGCAGGGCAGGGAGAAGGAGGGACAGCACAGGAGAGAAGCACGAATCTTTTAAATAGCTGGCACAGGCACATGTACCAAATGCCCTCCTTTTGTGCTGCAAGGTTTTAAACGTACTGCAGAGTGGTCGCCATATAATACATCTTAATGTCTCATAATTAAATTACATTAAACGCTCAAGTATTGCGCCAAAGTTCACTACATTTGCATAATTTTTTGTTCTTACTGTGCTCTGTATTATCACTAAGCTTCATTCAGGTGGTACATAGGTACCCGCAAACTGTGGCACTGTATGTGACTGTATGGATTTATTCCTACACTGCAATCTTAAACGGCTCGAGACACTGGAGAGAGAGATCCAACACTTAACAAAAATAAGCAAAGGTGGGCTGGGGCAAAGGAAAAAGTAATGAGAAAAAAGTCTCTTATTCCCACTACCGAATCTTTCCCAGTAGCTCAATGTGCTATTTGACTGTGTAAGCAGATCAAGGAACTGATAGAAAGAGTGGAGTGAAAATAAATTTCAGTAGCCTTTAGTCAAATTCTTATGAAGAATTCTTATGAAGAAATGAATACTTTGCGTTGGTATTCACAAAGGAGGGGGATGTGTTAACTGGGAGTGTCTCGGAGGGGAGTGTTGAACCGTTGGAGAAAATCTCCATTACAAGGGAGGAAGTGTTAGGTTTGTTAGAGAATATAAAGACTGACAAATCCCCAGGGCCTGATGGAATCTATCCAAGGCTGCTCAGGGAGACGAGAGATGAAATCGCTGGGCCTCTGACGCAAATCTTTGTCTCGTCACTGGACACAGGTGAGGTCCCAGAGGATTGGAGGATAGCTAATGTGGTCCCGTTATTTAAGAAGGGTAGGAAGGATAACCCGGGTAATTATAGGCCGGTGAGCTTGCGTCCATGGTGGGGAAGTTGTTGGAGAAGATTCTTAGAGATAGGATGTATGCGCATTTAGAAAGGAATAAACTCATTAACGATAGTCAGCATGGTTTTGTGAGAGGGAGGTCATGCCTCACTAACCTGGTGGAGTTTTTTGAAGAAGTGACTAGAATGGTTGACGAGGGAAGGGCCGTGGATGTCGTCTATATGGACTTTAGTAAAGCGTTTGACAAAGTCCCTCATGGTAGGCTGGTGAAAAAGGTTGGATCTCATGGGATAAAGGGGGAGGTGGCTAGATGGGTGGAGAACTGGCTTGGTCACAGAAGACAGAGGGTGGTAGTGGAAGGGTCTTTTTCCGGCTGGAGGCCTGTGACTAGTGGTGTTCCGCAGGGCTCCGTATTGGGACCTCTGCCGTTTGTGATTTATATAAACGATCTGGAAGATGGTGTAACTGGGGTGATCAGTAAGTTTACGGACGACACAAAATTGGCAGGACTTGCAGATAGTGAGGAGCATTGTCAGAGGCTACAGAAGGATATAGATAGGCTGGAAACTTGGGCAAAGAAATGGCAGATGGAGTTCAATCCTGATAAATGCGAAGTGATGCATTTTGGTAGAAATAATGTAGGGAGGAGCTATACGATAAATGGCAGAACCATAAAGGGTGCAGATACGCAGAGGGACCTGGGTGTGCAAGTCCACAGATGCTTGAAGGTGACGTCACAGGTGGAGAAGGTGGTGAAGGCGGCATATGGCATGCTTGCCTTTATAGGACGGGGCATAGAGTATAAAAGTTGGGGTCTGATGTTGCAGATGTATAGAACGTTGGTTCGGCCGTATTTGGAATACTGCGTCCAGTTCTGGTCGCCACACTACCAGAAAGACGTGGAGGCTTTGGAGAGAGTACAGAGGAGGTTTAACAGGATGTTGCCTGGTATGGAGGGGCTTAGTTATGAGGAGAGATTGGGTAAACTGGGGTTGTTCTCCCTGGAAAGACGGAGGATGAGGGGAGACTTAATAGAGGTGTATAAAATTATGAAAGGCATAGATAGGGTGAACGGTGGGAAGCTTTTCCCCAGGTCGGTGGTGACGTTCACGAGGGGTCATAGGTTCAAGGTGAGGGGGGGGTTTAACACAGATATCAGAAGCACATATTTTACACAGAGGGTGGTGGGGGCCTGGAATGCACTGCCAGGCAAGGTGGTGGAGGCGGACACACTGGGAACGTTTAAGACTTATCTAGATAGCCATATGAACGGAGTGGGAATGGAGGGATACAAAAGAATGGTCTAGTTTGGACCAGGGAGCAGCATGGGCTTGGAGGGCCGAAGGGCCTGTTCCTGTGCTGTATTGTTCTTTGTACTGTGTATACCCATTGGTGCACATTAAATAATCACAAATTCAACTGTAGCAATTCCACTGGCTTTTCTTTTATTACTTAGATTGTTGTATTTGCATATCAAAAAAAATATCACTAACTATGGTAATGATTACCATTCAGACCAATAGACCTATAAACCTTGTTTGCTTAATTATTTTTGGATTAAATCAGGTATTTCACTTCACCTATACTTCTGTACTTCTAAAACAGAAATAAGGAACTTGAAATTACATAGCATCTTTCATGATCTTAGGACTTCTCAAAGTGCCCCACATCCAATTACAGTATATAAAGTACTGCAGTAAGACATGAAAAATCCCCTTACGCCTCTTATACTTAATCAAATACGAGACTAGACGAGCATCTCCAATAGCCAGTCACTGTTGTAAAACAGAAAGATGTGTTTAATTTGCATATAAAGACCAGATAAACTACTCTTAATAGCATTGGCCTGAATTTGGGCCAGGATGCCAAACATCCTGTGCTTCTTCCAAGAGTGTCAACATCTTTTATATCCACGTGTCCTTGCTTTAATACCACATCTGAAAGGCGACACCTCTAATGGTGCTGTGTTCTAATGGCATTGGTTATAGAATGTGTCTGTTAAAGTCTTCTGTATGTCAACAGCAAGTTTTTATTAACTGCTTGTCCTTCACGCGCCCGTATTCTCAACCTATCTGCACGTTGCCCTCGAGGTGACTGTGGTGGGGAAGACCACCATTGTCCACTTTCTTGTGGAATGTGTCTTTGCAAAGAAGTTCTGAAGAGAAAATAGGCAATTTTGTTGAGGCTCTTCCAGAGCAGCTTTGTGACGTAGGATTGTGTGCTCTATGGGCTGTTCCTAGGTACAAAGATCAGCTGCTGCTGGAGGATCATCAACTCAGTGAAAGACTCTCTTTGATCTGCCCGAAACGTGTTGGTCTTCAAGTACAAAGAATTGCCCTTGACCAAGTGTTGCAGACTTCAAAGCCCAGGAATATGTGCGGAGGGACGTACTAAAACCCAAGACAGCAGCTGCAGAGGCGCAATGGGGAAGGTTGCTGTCTAAGACCTTTCGGTCATAGTGAACTGAAGGGAGTGAAACTGTATAGAACCCCTTCGGGCTGTATGAATCACATTGAAAATACACAGTGAATATTACATGCATCACAATTGCATTAACGTGCCTCAGAAGCAATTTGATCCACATAGGTAACTTAACCTCTTGTAATGACCAGTTTAAAATGTCTGTAATGTTTTTAAACACCCCACATCTGTAATAAGAACTCCCATCTTCACTTGCCAACCTGTGTTCTTGATTTTCACCCCTTTGGGAATATAATGTTTTCCCAAGAGTCCTTCCAAATTCACAACTGTTTCCTTCAGCGCTACTGTCTCATTCTTGTATATCTCAACTTCCTCACAGAACAGTGAACGTCCCCGAGTCCTCTATGAAAACTGTTTGTCAGGCCTTTCAGAGTGACATTAAATTCATTTTTGTTTCATGGCACAATGTTCCTGAAGGGCAAACTCAGACCTGAGGGATCCTTGAAGTGAGCGTCCTTCAACAAGTTTACCTTTTTGTTGCAAAACTGAAGCACTTCACCTTGAGCTTTCCTGTAATTTACTAGTGTCTCAATGAGTTTGTTCTGCTGTGCTACCATTCTGTCGCTCAAGGCATTCTTCATGCCATTATATTGCTGAAGGGTACCGGACTGTTTTTGAATCTAATCCTGAAGGATAATTTGCTGCTCTTTCAACTGTTTATTTTCTTGTTCCGCTCGTCTTCTTATTCCACATATCATTGCTGATAGCTCCAACACAGCCTTTTCTGAAGTAGCATTCAATGTCCAAGCTTTTCCAGGAGTGTGTATTGGTTCTTCAGAGTCTTGCAAGTCAATGACATCAGTGCCTTTCTTGCCTGCTGTTCTGTTTGGCTTATCTTCAGGTTGAATTCCACCAACTCGGCTTTGGAAGAACATTCTGATTGTACTTCTGCTTTTTTAAAACTTCTTGTAACCAAATACATATACACAGTAAAGGGTACAGGCCATGAGCTTCTGCCATGTTTATGTCTTGACACATCACTGGCCTTACTACATTCACCTTAGCTCTGAGTCATGTGTCTGTTTACATCAGTGTGGGTGGGAACTGCATTCAGCCCTACATTAACACTATATACCAGATCCTTATACTACATTGTGCTCCCTCAGTACTGCACCAAAACCAAGATTAGTACTTCAGTGCATCAATCTTTCAGGCTCTGGTTGAGACTCTGAAAGCCACAGAAAATGTCAGGTTCACTGAAGAGAGGCTAGTACAAGTAGTTAACAACAATGTTGACATTATCTTAGAAGTGGATTTCTGACAATTTTCCAGAAAACACAAGAGTTGCAAGCGTAAACAATATAAACTGCTCTTCCATTTCTTGGTCACAGAACAGAGTCCAGGCCAGTTCTGAATAAGGATTCCTCAAAAAACATTAACCTATTTCTGCATCAAATGATGGCTGGCCCATCACATTCTTCCAACACTTTTTCAGATTTCCAGCTTTACTTTTTGTTTGGGATAATAGGATGAACGCATTATCTCTGCTAACTATAAACACCATCAGTTTTGGTAGTTATTAGCCTGATTATAGGGTTAGAGTGTACTATTGCAGTTATGCAGAAATAACTTTATTCAGATTCTAACCCGTTCTTTACTTGTCCTATATTATTTTATGGCTGACATGGTCTCACAAGTCCCTTGCATTGACAGCACAAAGATCCAATGTGACAGACTGCAAGATTTCCTTTTTCAATAGATAAAGATTTGTAGATCATGTCAGAATGGGCTGATTTTCCAATAGCTTCAGTTTAAGAGAAATAATATTCAACATAAGCATTTTTATTCCCTGCTTCATCTTACTCTGAAGCACTCAAAGTTACACTAGTGGAATGAAAACAGAAAACGCTTCGTAGGTTAGGTAGATTTGGAAACAGGGTGGGTAAAAATCGAATATGTTAAACCTACTTTCCTGTCTCTACAGATGCTATCTGACCTACTGATTGTTAAAAGTATTTTTGTCTTTTTAATCAGCTTTCCACCATTTGCAGTACTTAATCTTTTTGTTACCTTGATACAATACTTTTTGTTACCTTGATTGGCTAAAGGAGTAGAAAGTACAGAGTGGTGGTGAATGGCTAACGGTCAGACTGAAGGGGAGGACAGAATAGTGTTTCCCAGTGCTGAGTATTAGGATCATTGCTTTCTCTGATAAAACTTCATGACCTAGACTTGGCTATACAGGGCATAATTTCAAAGCATACAGATGGCACAAAAACTCACCTGGAGTAAGCATAGAAAAGAAAATAGGAGAAGGTCACTTGGCCCTTTGAGCCTGCTCCACCATTTAATATGATCATGGCTAATCCTCTATCTCAATGCCTTACTCCTACGCTCTCCCCACACTCCTTGAGGCCTTCGCAGCCTAAAAATCTTTCTCCTTCTTAAGTGACTTGCCCTCCACAGCCTTCTATAGTGGAGAGTTCACCATCCAAGTGAAGTTTCTCATCTGTATTCTGAGATTGTGACCCTTTGTTCCAGCATCTCCAGCCAGAGGAAACAACATTCCTGCATCCAGTCTATCCAGCCCTGTCACAACTTTGTAAGTTTCAATGAGATACCCCCTCATTCCTGCCTGCTGCCTCGGAAAAGAGGCAAGCATAATCAAGGATCCCATACATCCCGAACATACTCTCTTCCACGGGAAAAAGATGCAAAAGTCTGAGGTCACGTACCAACCGACTCAAGAACAGCTTCTTCCCTGCTGCCATCAGATGTTTGAATGGACCTACCTCGCATTAAGTTGATCTTTCTCTACACCCTAGCTATGACTGTAACACGATATTCCACACTCTCTCCTTTCCTTCTCTATGCATGGTATGCTTTGTCTGTATAGCATGCAAGAAACAATACTTTTCACTGTATACCAATATAAGTCAAATAAATCAAATCAAATGATTCTTCCAAACTCCATTGAAAATAGGCCCAACTCCAGTGAATACAAGCCTAGTCGACCCAATCTCTCCTCAAACGACAATCTTGCCATCCCAGGAATCAGTCTGGTGAACCTTTGTTGCACTCCCTCTATGACAAACATACCTTTTCTTCGGAAAGGAGACCATGACTGCTGCAATAATCTGGGTGTGGCCTCACCAAGACCATGTACAGTAAGACATCTTTGCTCCTGTACTGAAGTCTTTTTGCAATGAAGGCCAACATACCATTTGCTTCCTAACTGCTTGCTACACCTTCATGTTTGCTTTCAGTGACTTGTGTACTCACCCAGGTCCCTTTGTATATCAATGTATCCTAATTGATCACCATTTAACTAATACTCTGCCATTCTATTCAGTGAGGAAGATAGGGTAGCAGTCTTCAGGAGGACATAGACTGGTGAAATGGATGGACACACGGCAGATCAAAGTTAAAGCAGAGAAGTACGAAGTGATTCACTTTGATAAGAGGAGATAATAGAATTTACCTGGCCTAATTTTAACGGGGATGCAGGAACAGGCACATTTTGGAGTCTACATACACAAATCTTTGAAAATGGCAGGGAAGGGTTGATCAAAAGGCATTCTGGACCCCAGCCTTTAAAATTAGAGGCACAAAGTACAAAAGCAAGTAAGTCATGCTCAGCCTTTATAAGTTGCTAGTTAGGCCATAACTGGAATAGTGGGTCCAATCCTGGGAATTGCGCTTTAGAAAGGATGTCAAGAGCTTGGGGGGAGCTGCAAAGGAGATTCACCAGAGCAGTACCAGGAATGAGGGACTTCAGGCTGGGATTGTTCTTGGACTTGGAAAAGTTCGTGAAAAGGTTTAATAGGGACATCATTATCAGCACTTCACAAGATTTGCCGGAGGAATTCGGGGTGTGTGCAGGGCTGGAAGCTCTCTTGCTCCTTCTGACCCACAGCAATACCATAAAAAGCATTTACCTGCTTAACCTGGCTGCTCCACACTTCCTTTAACAAGTGCTTTCTCCAGTCATGGGAGACCTGCTTAGAAAGCATTAAATTTAAATGGCTGCCAGAATCGGAGGAAGAGAGCCTTCGTAGTGTACTCATCACAGGCTTGTTTCTCCTAAACAGATCACTCAAATACCACCATGCCTGCCGCAGTTAATCCGGAAGTATTCCTGTTTATGGCAGTTTGAGGTCCAGTTTCACCGATTTACCTATTAATGTCACATCCCTACCATCATTGTGGGAGCTGAGTTTAAAATTCTCCACCATGCCTTTGGCTCCAGGAATGGGGCTTCTGACTTGATGATAATGTTAAGTGCCCACTAATCCAAGATGACGAGAGCTTTAATTCGTAAAACAGATAAGAATGGCAGACACTGCAACATATTACTACTAACAAATCTATAATGACAAAAATAATTTACTTGCTAGAGTGTTTAACTGGACCAGACAGCAACCACTGTTAAAATGTGAAAGCTTCCAGCAAAATCTTTAGAAAAATGTCAGCGAAAATTCCCAATGAATGACAAATAAGCCCTGCCAGCAAGGTTGAGTAACAGCAATTTTTTTGAATAGGATTACAAAGGAAAATATTTCCCTATTATTAGATTTAAAATGAAGTTTGATGCAAAGTGAAAATTACCATATTTTGTTGGTTTTTCTTTAGAAAAAAGGCTCAAGAAGACGAGATAAAATGGCTTTTAGCTTTGACAAAGGGTCGTCTGGACTTGAAACATCAGCTCTTTTCTCTCCTTACAGATGCTGCCAGACCTGCTGAGATTTTCCAGCATTTTCTCTTTTCGTTCAAGAAGACAGGATCAATTTCTCCTTACTCTTCAAGCACCAAATCATTCTGGGATATACTGTCATTGATACCAGTTACCTTCCGGTACTTCAGCCAGCTGAACATTCTTGCTGACCTTCCACAAGGAAATGTCAGCAAATTATTTGCTCATGAAAGGAGCAGATACTTGGGCTGAATTTTCCCCTTCCTAGCCCAAGAATGCCGAGGCCAATTTTTCTGCCGCAAAAGCACCCTAGTACAGCAATCTCAGCATAGGCATGGCATCGAACCTAGTACACTCTAGTTTGTATAGCTCACATACATGCCACCAAACCAGTTTAACAGAATTGGTTAATGCAAATTTCAATCTTATTCTGCAACCGACTGTATAATGGCTTCATGTGTCTCCAAGTAACCTGTGCAATACCAGGAATACATTTACATGATTATCACACCTCTTTGATCAGAATACTTACATGAATTTGAACAGCCACGTGGAAATGTGGGGAAGTAAATATTCTTGCTGGAAGATGCGTGCAAACCCTTTCCTGACAGATGATCCTCAAACCAAAAGGTTTACTGCTTTTCTCCCCCTGAAGATGCTGCCAGATGTGCTAAGTATTTCCAGCATTTTCTGTTCTTATTTCACCACTGATTAGAGGAGGACTTAATAGTCAGCGATGTGCAAGCTTCTCAGTCTTGGAGAGCTTTCCTAATCCATTTAACTCAGGTCAAGCCATGCTTTTAGCCACTAAGCCATCAAGATAAGACTTCCATAGCTTATTTCACAGCTATTTGCAGCCAACAGATGGAGGAAAGTTACATGTGATCAGAAGTGGGGACCCAAATGACATTTTCCCCACTTAGCCCAGGGACAACAAGGCCAACTCTGGTGCTGTAAGTGCTGTCCGAGTTGAGACCAGCTAACCTGGCACAGATTTCTTGCCTGCATGGATTAGTAAAGAACAGCATGGTTTTTATTCACTAGACCAGAGAGCTTTTCAAAACAATGCGATTAGGATAGCCACAGCTAAATCATTTTTCTTTAGAATCACATTCATTTATTTTTACTTTAATCTAAATTACATTACAGATGCTTGACTTTTACCCAGCTCATTTTGCACAGGAGCACAGAAGTCTTCCTCTTGCATGCAGTCATTTTATTCTATTTCCCCATTCCTGACAGCGGGAGCATAAATGATTCATATTGCCTCCAAGTTAGGGGAGTGTAAATTCACTCAGGATACCCTATGATCCCTGCTTAGACAGATACTGAGTGATGGTTGACCCAAGTTTAGCATGCCTGGCCACATTCGCTCTCTTGGCTCATACTAGCAAGTGTAACTTTGGCAAGACCGCATGGGAGCTGTTGACGCCAATGAAAATGCACTCCAACACAAAGGCACCACATTCCCACGGTCTGCAGAGATTCAATAACATGAGAAAATCCACTGGACGCTGTATGGAACCCCTCAAGCTCTATGTATGACATGGATTGCATATGATAAATATTGCAATTGTACTGAGGCACCTCAGAATGCAACACGCTCAATGGAGAAAAGTTGAATTTTATCAAACTTTCTAATGTCTGATTAGAAATGTTTTGCAAAGTACATTTACTAATTTTATGAATAAAGTATATTTTTAGGAAAACAAAAATAAGAAAACCTAAATGGGAGGGGGGGTGGGGGGGGGTTCAAGAAATTAGTTTTCCCTTCGGCTTCAGATATCCCAGCACAGAAGAGATTAAAAAAGAATGAGAGGCCAACAGCAAACAAAGACTTTGAAAAGCAATGCCCATGGGGACTGGAATCTGACTGAATGTGACAACACGTGAAATGAGGTGCAAGAACCAACGTCATTCCTGGCAAAACAATTACAAGGAATAAGAAAGCCACCATGTAAAACCTGTTTTAGACAAGCAGCTTGGTGTAGGCTGATTCATAATACAGACAGCATAATTCAAGTCCACCATTGTGTATTCTCTGAAGGTCTGCTTCGCTCTCAAAGAACTACCATTGCTGGATTATCTTATTTACCAATCAAAATGTACAATCAAATGCATTCGCAATGAAGCAATAGTCAAGGTATTGAACCAACAGTATATTGCTTGCATGCTCAAATAAAGGACAGGTGCTCGAGACATCTGCAAAGAACACACAGGCAACAAGCAGACTGCAAAGCTTTCAGTCAACCCTTCCCTATAACGCCAGCTAGACTGCTTCAAAGGAACCAGCAGAGTCACATTTTGCAAGGTGACACCAAAATACAATACAGGAAGCAACTCTGTTTAATACATGCTTCATTCCAAAACATAGCCTTAAAAAGTTTTGCATTATTAAAGTATCCAGCAGAACAGTGAACATGCCACAAAACTTGTGATTTACGTCACTTTTATACAGGCGGCTCAGTATAGAAATGATTTGTGTTGTGGGCAGTTTTCATTATTTTAAGTAAGGACAAAGAACAAGAACAAAGAAAATTACAGCACAGGAACTGGCCTTTTGGCCCTCCAAGCTTATACCAATCATGATGCTTTAACTAAACTTAAAAAAAAACTGTTGGTCCTTACTTGGACCGTATCCCTCTATTCATGTACCCTGCAGATGCCTCTTAAAATGTTGCTAATGTACCTGCTTCCACCACCTCCTCTGGCAGCATGTTCCAGGCACCCACCACTCTCTCTCTCCATGAAAAACTTCCCCTGCAAATCTTCCTTAAACTTTCCTCCTCTCACCTGGAACCTGTGCCCCCTTGTAATTGACACTTCCACCCTGGGAAAAAGCCTCTGACTATCCACCCTGTCCATGCCTCTCATAACTTTGTAGACCTCTATTAGGTCTCTCCTCAGCCTCCCTCTTTCCAGTAAAAACAATCCTAATTTATTCAACCTCTCCTCACAGTCAACACTCTCGAGACCAGGCAACATCCTGGTGAAACTTCTTTGCACTCTCTCCAAAGCTTCCACATCCTTCTGGTAGTGTGGTGACCAGGCTGCACGCAATACTCCAAATGTGGCCTGAAAACACCCTTCCACCACTACTCACTGTCTTCTATCATCAAGCCATGCGACACATTCGGCATGGTGGCACTGTGGTTAGCACTGCTGTCCCACAGCGCCAGGGACCCAGGTTCAATTTTGGCCTCAGATCACTGTCCGTGTGGAGTTTGCACATTCTCCTCGTTTCTGCATGGGTTTTCTCTGGGTGCTCCGGTTTCCTCCCACTCTCCAAAGATGTGCGAATTAGGTTGATTGGCCATGCTAAATTGCCCTTAGTATCAGGGGGATTAACTAGGGTAAATACATGGGGTTATGGGAAAAGGATCCGAGTGGGGTTGTGGTCGGTGCAGACTCAAAGGGCCTAAAGGCCTCCTTCTGCACTGTATGATTCTATGAAACCAGTCATGTATCCATCTAGCCGGTCCACCCCAAATCCCATGTGATTTTAATTTTTGTACCAGTCTACCATGTGGAACCTTGTCAAACATCTTACTAAAGTCCATATAAACTACATCCACAGCCCTTCTCTCAATTATCTTTGTCACCTCTTCAAAAAGCGCAATCAAGTTGGTGAGACATGACCTTGCCCATACAAAACCATGTCGCTTGTCACTAATTAGTCCATTTTCTTCCAAATGTGCATATATACTGTCCCTCAGCATCTTCTCCAAAAGCTTCCCCAACACTAACGTCAGGCTCACCGGCCTATAATATCCCTGCTTCCTTTCTAAAGCAAGGGAACAATATTGGCTATTCTTCAGTCCTCTGGAACCTCGCCCGAGGTCAAAGAGGATGTGAAGATATCTGTTAAGGCCCCAGTTATTTCTCCCCTTGCCTCCAGCAGTAACCTGGGATAGATCCATGTGGCCCTGAGGACTTGCCTGCCTTAGTGCAATTTAGGATACCCAACACTTTCTCCTTTTATATATTGACATCCTCTAGAGCGTTCAAAGGTAAGGTAAAGTCGCCACAGTCCCAGATGACCATATGTTGACTGGTGGTGATTTAACCTGAGGATCACCACACCTCAGAGGCGAGGGGCAAGGTTGAGAAGGCAGATCCTTCATGAATGACCTCAGCCAATATGGGAATTGAACCCAAGCTGTTGGTGTTGCTCTGCATCCCTAAACCAGCTGTCAAACCAACTGAGCTAAACTGGCCCTCAATTTTTGAAGTTAGTGGTTGCAAGCAAGGGTCATTAACAGCCAAGTCCTATATCCTATCTTCATAGGAACATAGAACTTAGGAGCAGGAGTAGGTCATTTGGCTCTTGGAGTCTGCTCCACCATAATAACATGGCTGATGAGGTTGTAGCTTCAACTCTACTTTCCTGTCCGCCCCCCATAACCCTCCACTCCCTTAAATACTTTATGTCAAGTTTTAACTCACTGTTAATGAACCTTGCTTGCACCCTCTATCTTCAGAAATTGCTATTGACAGAAGGCTAGAGCCGAGGTAATAGCTGTTGCACAATGCAAATTTGAGGCCGGTATTTTTTAATCCCAACAGCAATGCTTATTTTTTTCATACTGCTCTTCACATATTTCTTATTTATGAAACTGAACAATTCTTCTCAGAGGTGTTTTTGTTTTTGCCAATCCAAACTAGAGCAGGGTTGTGGTGGGATAAAAAACTGCAAATATTCATCAGGTCATAGAGGTTTGCAGCATGGAAACAGGCCCTTCAGCCCAACTTGTCCATGCTGTCCAGTTTTTACCATTAAGCTAGTCCCAATTGCCCACGTTTGGCCCATAATCCCTCTATATCAATCTTACCCTTGTAACTATCTCAATGCTTTTTAAAAGACAAAATTGTACATGGTGTGGCAAAGAAATATACAATACAATCACAGGATAAAAGGTAACTTCCATGGGGGTGATGGTTAGCGGTTTACACAGCAAACAACAGATGCACAGTTTGAATTCATTCTCAGGATGTGGATAACACTGGCAAGGCCAACATTTATCATTTATTCTTAGCTGCCCCAAGATGATGGTGTGGCAAATCAGTAGTTGCGAGACCAACTTAAAAGGGTAGTAACGGCAATCACACTTCTCCTGGACTGAGATTACGTGGAGCAGACTGGGTCAGGATGGCTGTGTTCCATTTCTAAAGGTTCAAACTGTGGGAGTTACATGAACTAAGCTGTAAGGCTGCTAGAATTTCAAGCACTTTTAAACCATCTATAAAGTAGCATTGCATAAAATAAACCAATGAAAGCAGGGGGAAACCACATTCACAGAAACACAATCCTTTTGTGTAAACATCCTTTTCATGAGCCCCAAATTCAGCACCTTTTCCTCACAAAGTTTAAAGTTTTTTATTTATTAGTGTCACAGTCTGTGGAGAGAGAAACTTTTCATCAGAAGGTCTAATTTAATTGCATTTTCAAAACCCCAATCTAACTTAGGACCAAACTCTATAATTTATGTAACCAATATCACAGGTTTAAAGTACTTGAGGAGAAAGACATTTCAGAGCCAAGGAGGGAAATGCTATGATCATTGGATTGGTTCATTCTAACAAAGAGCCAGTACAAGCATGATAGGCCGAGTGGCCTCTTTCTATGCTGCATTGTTTTATGATCCCATGACACAAATCAATTAAAAAGGTCAAGATGATAAAGAGAAAGTTATTCCAACAAATTAATACTCAGATTAAGATTCTCATTTAAAAATATTCATGGGAATAAAATGTCTTTTAAATAAATTTTTAAAAACATTTGCACTGTTGTGACAGCATGATTTGTCAAAGTAGCCTTGACTGCTGTGCAAGGCTACATTTAAACATTGGTTTATTTAAAGCTTTGCTGACTGAATTAATTATAAACCCCTTTTCTTCTGACAAAGGGCTGCTGCAGCAGACTCAAAAGTATCATCATACTTTCTACAAAACAACAAATCAATCTTAAAAATAATTATATTCAATTGATCTTGGATTCTATTTATACCAATCCTCCCACATGATGTACATCAGCCTTAAAAAGACTAGGTCCAGATCCCAACTAAATATAATAAGTGTTCTGCAGCAACTGAGAGCAATTGTAAGCAACTGCAAAGTGGAGCTAGCATCTTGGAAGACAGAAAACCAGTTCTAAATATTTCCAGAAATTATAGTTAATAAGATTTAAAGTCAAATTTCAAAGCTTGTGGAAAGGTTGGACTATTTTCTGCAAATTGGTCAAAGGGGAGCAATTCTTGTGAGGTTCATGTTGCACCACGTTATATTAATCAGCAGGGTATGTGATGCGCGACACGTGGAACCAAGGCTTCGATATTGAAGGCTTTTATTGTGTAACAATGGAACTACTAACACGAATACACCAGTTCAGACTGAAGGGGTCCTGCCGGAGCAGAGGGTCTTATACCTCGCCACCGGAGGCGGGACCCCACTGGAATGTGCCATGATAACGCTTATAACAGGTAAACACCCTAACCCAACAACATTGTACAACCCCCACAGTAACAACACCCTAGCCCAACAGTAACATAATAACAACCCCCAGTGGTGAACCAACGATGGTTCACCACATTCACCCCTCCTTTAAGAACAAAAGGTGGCGGGGTGCAAGAAAAAAACAGGTCATATAAACAGAATTCACAAGTCTAGACGGTCTGGAGGACCGCACCGACGCTGTGATCTCCTCAACACCGGTTGCGAAACCGGAGCAGGCGCTTGCGGTGGCGTTCTTTCCAAAACAACGTCTGGCTGTCCCCTCAAGGACTCCCGGGCCGGCTGGCCCTGGTGAGGCGATGGTGCAGGGGATCCTGGAACCTTTGGTGGTGGTGGTGGTGGTGATGATGGTGGCGCCGATCTCCGAGTCTCAGGCAAGCTGTACATGGGAGTAAAAGTGTTATGCACTGGTCCCGGTGCTGACCGCGCCACGTCTGGGGAAACAATGAGGAGTAGTGGATTCGTGACTGGGGGAATAGGAGCGACAGGAGTTGCTACGTCCCCTGCGGGCGCCAGGTCTCTAATGGAGACAGTGTCCTCTCGCCCGTCAGGATATGCCACATAGGCATACTGAGGGTTGGCGTGGAGGAGTTGGACCGGTTCGACCAAGGGGTCGGACCTGCGAGCCCTCACATGTCGCCGCAGAAGGACGGGTCCTGGGTACGTCAACCAGGCTGGCAATGAGGTTCCCGAGGACGACTTCCGAGGGAATGAGAACATCCTCTCGTGGGGAGTAGCATTGGTTGCCGTACACAGGAGGGAGCGGATAGAATGGAGCGCATTTGGAAGGACCTCCTGCCAACGGGAGACTGGAAGGCCCCTGGATTTCAGTGCCAGTAGGACAGCCTTCCAGACTGTAGCATTCTCCCTTTCCACCTGTCCGTTACCCCTAGGGTTGTAGCTCGTGGTTCTACGAGAGGCAATCCCGAATGAGAGCAGGAATTGCCTCAAGTCGTTGCTCATGAACGACGAGCCCCTGTCGCTATGAATGTAGCAGGGGTACCCGAACAGGGTAAAAAGCTCACTGAATGCCTTGATGACGGTGGCAGTCGACGTGTCCGCACAGGGGACAACAAACAGAAACCGGGAATACTCGTCTATTATGTTGAGGAAATAGACATTCCGGTCCGTTGAGGGAAGGGGGCCCTTAAAATCCACACTCAGCCTCTCAAAAGGGCGAGTGGCCTTGACCAATTGTGCCCGGTCTGGTCGATAAAAGTGTGGTTTGCATTCTGCGCAAATCCGACAGCTTCTCGTCACTGACCTGACATCCTCCACCGAGTAGGGCAGGTTGCGGGCTTTGACGAAGTGGTAGAGTCTGGTGACTCCAGGATGACACAGATCATTGTGGAGAGCCTTCAAGCGGTCCTCCTGCATGATGGCGCATGTTCCGCGCGAGAGGGCATCCGAGGGCTCATTGAGCTTCCCTGGACGATACATAATATCGTAATTATAGGTGGAGAGCTCAATTCTCCACCGCAAGATCTTATCGTTCTTGATCTTGCCCCTCTGCGTGTTACTGAACATAAACGCCACGGATCGTTGATCCGTGATCAGGGTGAACCGCTTCCCTGCCAGGTAATGGCGCCAGTGTCTGACTGCCTCCACAATGGCCTGAGCCTCCTTCTCCACCGCTGAGTGCCGAATTTCGGGGCCTTGAAGGGTGCGGGAAAAGAACGCGACGGGCCTGCCTGCCTGGTTTAGTGTGGCGGCTAGGGCGAAGTCAGATGCATCACTCTCCACCTGGAAAGGGATGGATTCATCCACCGCGTGCATCGTGGCTTTCGAGATGTCGCTTTTCAAAGCCTTGAAGGCCAATTGGGCCTCCGGCGTAAGTGGGAAGGTCGTGGACTTAATGAGCGGACGAGCTTTGTCTGCGTAGTTGGGGGCCCACTGTGCATAATACGAAAAGAACCCGAGGCATCTCCTCAGTGCTTTCGTGCTAGCGGGCAAGGGAAGTTCAGTAAGTGGGCGCATACGGTCTGGATCAGGGCCAATGACCCCGTTTTCCACCACGTATCCGAGGATGGCTAACCTGCGCGTACGGAATACGCACTTCTCCCTATTATAGGTCAGATTCAGGCGAGATGCAGTGCGCAGAAAGTGTTGGAGATTCGTGTCGTGGTCCTGCTGGTCATGGCCGCAGATGGTGACGTTATCCAGGTACGGGAAGGTAGCCCGCAACCCGTTCTGGTCCACCATTCGGTCCATAGCACGCTGGAAGACCGAGACCCCATTGGTGACACCAAATGGAACCCTGAGGAATTGGTATAGACGACCATCCGCCTCAAAAGCCGTATATTGTCGGTCCTCTGGGCGGATGGGGAGTTGATGGTAGGCGGACTTAAGGTCTATGGTAGAAAACACTCGGTACTGCGCAATCTGATTGACCATATCAGAAATGCGCGGGAGAGGATACGCATCCAGCTGCGTATAACGATTAATGGTCTGACTATAGTCGATGACCATCCGAGGTTTGTTCCCGCTTTTGACTACCACGACCTGCGCTCTCCACGGACTAGCACTGGCCTGTATGATCCCTTCCTTGAGGAGCCGCTGAACCTCAGATCTAATAAAGATCCGGTCCTCAGCGCTGTAACGCCTACTTTTAGTAGCGATGGGCTTGCAGCCAGGTACCAGATTTTTAAAAAGGGATGGTGTAGTGATTTTCAGGGTGGATAGATTGCATGCGGGGCGCTTTGGGCAATTTGGAGGCTGCGGCTGATTCCCTACTGCCAGTGAAGGGAGTGGCCCACCGTACTGTAGGATCACACTCTTCATGTGGACCATAAAGTTTAGTCCGAGGAGAATTGGCGCACAAAGGTGAGGTAACACAAGGAGCCTGTATTGCTCGTAAATTGTGCCCTGTACCTCAAGAGTTACCATACATCGTCCTTGGATCGGTACAGACCGGGACCGTGATGCCATGGAAATTGTCTGCTTGGCAGGGAGAACCCGGAGTCCACACCTTTTAGCAGTTTCAGGGTGTATGAAACTTTCGGTGCTCCCACTGTCAAACAGACAATTCACAGTTCGACCACTAACCTTTATATCCATCATGGAATTTTCAAGTCTGTAGTGCCTGGTCTGGTCCAGGGAGATCGACGCCACCGTTGGCCCCTGGGCGTCACTGCATGCTGCCGATGTGGATGTTGAGGACCCCTGCTGGTCGCTCCTAGTCGTCGTGGACCATGATGGCCGCCCCCATGAATCGCACGTGGGCGAGGGCGCCAAACGCAGCGACTCCTGGTGGTCTTCCTCCTCCTCCGTCAGCCACGATGGCGCCATCCTGGGTTCGCACGTGGTCGGACCTCGTGGGTACTGCGACGCCGAAGGAGATTGTCTCCGTTCTGGAGGGTTACAAGCTGCACTGCCGTTTTTAGACTTGGACCTGCAGACTTTGCCATAGCGGCCTTTTTTACCGCACTGGCTGCAGATTGCCGTTCTTGCCGGACACTGTTGCCGTGGATGCTTGGCCCCACCACAAAAATAGCATCGCTGGCCACCTGGAGCTGCCGCCGTCGTCGGATCGATCTGGGAGCGCGGGTTAGCGGGGCGAGGAGGGAGCTGAGCTTGCTCCTGCCACGTTGACTGCACTTGGTCCTCGGGGTACAGCGCCAAGCTCTTCGACGCCGCTTCCAGCATCACAGCCATCTCCATTGCTTGGGTCAAGTCGATTTCCCCTTTTCCAGCAATTTAAGCCTGATGTACGAGGACCCTACCCCTGCTACGAACGCGTCTCGGGCGAGGTCGTACATATATTGTTCGGCTGATACGTCTTTACAATCGCAACCCCTGGCAAGCTGCAGGAGCTCATTGGCGTAGTCCTCCATGGTTTCGCCCGACTGCCGACGTCGTGTAGCGAGGAGGTAACGAGCGTGTATCTCGTTGGGTGGCTTCGTGTATCGTTTTTTTAGGAGCTCGACGGTACCCGGGTAAGTGGGAGCTGCACGAATGGCGAGATAAATCGTGTCGCTTACCCTTGCGTGGAGGACCTGGAGTTTATCACTGTCTGTAGTGATAGCTACCGAGGCTGCCAGGTAGTCCTCGAAACACTTCCACCAATGGTCGAATGTGTTAGCGGCACCGACCGCACGTGGGTCCAGTGTCAGACGATCCGGTTTTAAGATCTGTTCCATACTCTTTTTTTGTACAGCTGTGAGTTTTCTGTTACACAATAAAATTGATGCGCGACAATTAAGCACGTGGAACCAAGGCTTCGATATTGAAGGCTTTTATTGTGTAACAATGGAACTACTAACACGAATACACCAGTTCAGACTGAAGGGGTCCTGCCGGAGCAGAGGGTCTTATACCTCGCCACCGGAGGCGGGACCCCACTGGAATGTGCCATGATAACACTTATAACAGGTAAACACCCTAACCCAACAACATTGTACAACCCCCACAGTAACAACACCCTAGCCCAACAGTAACATAATAACAACCCCCAGTGGTGAACCAACGATGGTTCACCACAGTATGCAACACCAGTTATTCATTTCTATTAGCTGATAGTATAAAGTTAATCTCCCATGATGTACCATTAGTTACAAACTGTTGGGTATGTGCAGTAATCAATGCATCAGAATGGTCATCTAGTCTGATTTAGGTGAAAAAGAAAACATATTTTGAGACAATTATTTTGTGGAAAAAACTGGAAATTCTGACAAAAAAATAAACCCTTAACAAAATTGTTAAAAAATAAGGAAACAGAAGTAGGGACAACTTCAATCCACGTATGTGAAGTTAGAGGGCTCCATTTATACTTCAGGACCTTCACCACCAGGAATAAGCATTGTTATGTTGTTTTCATTTAATAAGATCTGGTCCAGTTTTGTCATTCTTCTGCCTTTCGATGTGGTCAGATTCTGAGAAATCTCCAAGCACCATAATGGCAAAAAAATCAGCAAAACTCAGCAGCGTTCCTACAATTTTCTTGTCATTTTTCATAACCATGGGAACTCGCAAACCAGCACATTTGTCCATCAGCTCCAGTGGCAATAACGGAGATGGATTGGTTCAGTCCAGCACCATCTTCTCAACAAGTAGAAACTATTTTGATACACTGTAGGAGCTAACAAGACAAAGGAATCTTGAATCCAATTAAAAGCTTCAGCCTAATGAATGTCTATGAAATGAGGAGCACACTGAAGTACACTGGCCACAAGATGGTCTAAGGCAGTGGTTCCCAAACTTTTTTCACTGGGCTGCACTTTCGGAATAAAAATTTGCTCGCGCCACACCGAATTTTTTATTGATAAGAAATGCATTCAAAAACAAAAAAAAACTCCTAGCAGTGCTTGATTCAATGTTCGAACGGCGATCCTGGATCACAACGTGGACTCAGATCGTCCTCAGCCTCACTTGATGCTCTTGCTCTCACTTTGGAAAAATATCTATCCATGTTTAAATGTTTCTTTGATTGTCCTTGAATCTTCCCGCCACACTTGCCATCTTCTCTCGCCGCACCAGTGTGGCACGCCGCACCCTTTGGGGACCACTGGTCTAAGGCATTAGCCGAGGCCAACATAATAGTTATCAAGCACATCTAACTATATGGCAAACAGCAGCTTGCCTGGCTGTGAACTCTCCAAACTCAAATGTGAACAATTAAGTTCACATTTTGCCTGAAGCCATATGGCTGGACACCAATCAGTACTTTTTTTCTTTCTAGACATCAGGAGACAGAGGGCACTATGCCCAAACAAACACTATTTTCATTTTGTTCCTTTTCCTTGGGGAGCAGTGCAGAGAAACAAAAACAAATCCATTTGCTGTCAGCAAAATTCGCCTCCAAACAAAAAAAAGCAATGCAAGCAAACTATAGACAAAGTTATGCAGGCTGTTAAAATATAGTCTATTTTTCCTTAGGGATTCAGGCAATTTAACTTGGCTGGAGTGGGGCACCTTATTTCACTCTCAAAAAGCATTCTTGCTTTGGATAATGGATCCTGGCACACACACAACTGGTCTCCTTGACAACAGTCCATAAGCTGAAACAAATGTGTTCCTAATGGCCAATACTCCATTTTGACAGCTAGCTGGTGTTTTAACAATCGTTGAAGCTTAGGAAATGTTGTTTTTAAAATGAATGCTAATAGCTGCTGGTTTGTCTCTCCAGTGCCAACAGGGAAGGGACTGTGCAGTTTGCAGTTTCAACAATAACCTAGCTCAAGGAGTGGAATTATCACAACCCAAATCTCAACGCAGGTGGCAGAAGAAACAGACACAAACATGGCTCTAAAATTTAATACTGCATCTTAAAAAATATATAATCCTCAGCCACAAAATGCCTCAATCCAAAGTCAAGTTATACCCTCTTGTCTCCCATTTTCTCTCCTCCTTCCCTGAAGATCAAATTATTCTGGGTACCGCGCACCCCCTGCTACCATGCCCAATTGATAACCTCCCTGTCTGAGCTGATGGATTGCTGGTGTTCGGAGGGCTTTTCGACATGGGTGAAGGAATTGGATTGCCAATTCTGTGCTCTTGTTATGCAGGGATCAAATGTGCAGCATCCCAGGTCTGCATTGCTCAATATCAGAGGAGCTACATTTACAAATCCAGCCTTTGGAGAACCTCAGAACATTCAGCTATGTTCAACTTCGAGCAGAACATTTCATTTTTGACCACTGGATAGATTCGCAGGGATATAATGAATTTAAATTTGCTGTTGTCAATTAAGTGCAGCAATTCAATCCCATGGTAAGACAGAGAGCACAGTGGTTTCAAATTAGGATATGCTGGATAGCACATATTCACTCATCACCAGAAGAAAATAAAAAAAAGAGGCAACTGTAGCGCTGTTCTCATTTAATCAGACCCATAGTCTGGGCAAAATACTTCACTCCTTTGGTCAGGCAACAGGCCAAAGCCACCTCCTGATTTCTGGGCAGTTGGTTGAAATTAATAAACACCATTCCAGAAGCCAACATCCACTGTAGTAAAGGAGTTCCCAGACTGGGGTTGGTGACCAGTCTCCAGGGGGTTCGCAGAGCTGCTGGCTACCAGCAAATGCCAAATCAAAATAAGCAATTTAAAAAATAATCACAGCAATGAATAAGCCAATCAGAGTAAGACCTCATGGAGCAGTGGATGCTGGTAGGCTGACTGGATCCGAGGGGCTTTTTTCTGATTGGACCCCCTTAACATACCAATGTCCCGCTTGATTATAACAATGACCTGTGTGTTCAAACAATTCCCCCAGCAAAATGCTGCTGCAACAAACTGATGGCACAAGTTATTAATTCTCAAGAATCAAATTACAGCAAAACAATGAAGTCTCTCATGTTCAATATTATAAACTTAATTCCTCTTCAATAGATCCGAGAGGGAGCTGCATTAAGGTAAACAAATGAATTTTTTTCAACCTTAAGATTGAGCTCTCCCTTAATAATGAAGATTTAAAAGATAACCCACATTCACTAAGGTTTGACAGCTACAGTTTAAATCCTACTTTCCACAATAATCCTGTGATTAGATACAGAAAGGGCTTTGGTCCAACTATAATACTCGATCCAAGCCATTACTGTAATGCCAGTGCTCAGATGGCTTATCTTAATCTTGAAAGAGCACATCAACAATGTTATACCAAAAAATGTTTTGCATGAATCATGGAATGACAGCAATCTCTTATTTCCTGAGGAACACTTTGTACTGTAGCCTGCACAATAGATGTAGATAAATGCATTTCTATATTATAAATTGCTCTACCTGCAAGTGCCACACTGTTATATATAGCTCAAAGTTGAGAAAATTACAGCAGTTATTGGGCAAGTAGTGTAGAAATGGACAAATTCTAATCGAATAATTCTTGACTTTCAGGATCACAAATAAATTCAGATAAAATCCTGAAAGGGCTGTGGCATTGCTTGAAATTCTACATTTTTGATCATATGTTTCAAAAAAATTACCCATTGAAGGATTTCAAGGTTTGAAATATGTCCTGTTTTACATCTAGATTAACTAGCTCAAGGATTGGTGCAGTGCTGTGTAAATGTGTCTTTTATTTATAAAAGCCAATATCGAAATTTGTTTCCTGTTTAACTGCAGTTTATCAGGATCAATACTGTATACAATTAGCTTGGCCTATTTTTGCTAGCATTTCAAAATTTTGGGGTCAAATATCCATACAGGCTGTTCAACAAACTGCAATCTCTACTGCAGGGTTTTTAGGGCAACTATTTTACACAAAGTAAAATAAAATTGAATATGGAACATACTTCAGTATGTGACACATAGCAGTTCGACCGAAACTTTAAAGAGGAGCTAAAATTAAAATCTCAAAATGCTGCATCATCCTATGAACGCCTCCACAATGAAACTTCTAAAGGTTATGTCAGGTCTGAATGATTCACAAAGTACCAAATGATGCGAGATTGAAAACAGCAATGATGCCCCACAGTTTTCAATCTAATCCGATACATAACAATACTTTTGATGTTGAAAAAGTGTCAGCGGTCAGCATAATATTTAAGGTCAGTGAATAGCATTACCCTTAAGGATCTGTAATTTCTGTAATGATGCACGCTCACAGACTTCGTCAGGCACACAAAGGGTATTTATTAATAAGATAAAAACTGTACAGAGGCTAGCAGCTGCTGAAGTGTCAGAGGCTCTGTAAAACACATACATAAATATTCTCTGGGCCAGTAACCTGAATTTATTAGGTAAGACACGTCACTAGACAAATTCAATCTCTTTCTTCCCATCTGTGAGATCTTGCCACACGAGGAGATTACTGACAAAGATATAAATTTTCAGCAGCATTTCTGAAACCTACTCGGTCAAAAAACCTACAATTGTTTCAAAGCATATGACATGGCAGGATTTCCTCTGAGGAAACAGGATAATTAGTTAATCGTCAAGGCAACCAAAACAAAAATGGCTTTGGTGAATGCCTCAATATTATTCACTTAATTTGTTAATCTTAAAAAGTTGACATTTGTGACTCCATCTTAGGCTATATTATGAGTTGTTCCAGTGTTATATAGTTGGGTGTTTTATTTCTGCTCTTTACATAGCATAATCTTCCTATTAAAGTGTAGTAATTGGTTGTAAACCACCAAGGTTATGAAAGGTGCTTTATAAATGCAAATCTTTTATCATTACAAAACTCATGGTTGAACAGGTAAACACAGTAAGAAGTTTCACAACACCAGGTTAAAGTCCACTTGGACTTTAACCTGGTGTTGTGAGACTTCTTGCTGTGTTTATCCCAGTCCAAAGCCTGCATCTCCACATCATGAACAGGTAAAAACAACTGAGCTGCAGAGATTGAAGTGCTTGGCTCATCTGACGACGAGACCAAGCAGGCTTCCAGTCTCCTTGTCATGGAAAAGGGTTGAAGGACGTGGGTCTTTGGGTCAAGGTGACTTCAAGATGATAAACCAAACAATGGAAACTTGATATCAAATCAACCTCGGTGCTAGAGTCACTAAACTGATATATTCAAGCAGACCGAACAGGCGCCGGAGTGTGGCAACTAGGGGATTTTCACAGTAACTTCACTGCAATGTTAATGTAAGCCTACTTGTGACTAATAAACAAACTTTACTTTAGCATCAACCAAGCTTACAAACAGAACCTGCAGGTGTAAATTTGAGAGCCTTTCCTCTTGATTCCAGATGACAGAGCAAGCCAACATTCTAGACAGCAAGGTGATTTGAAACTGAACTTTACTAGTGCTTTATAATGTTAAGCTGAATAATTTTAGTTCGTTAAACTTCAGGAGCACCCCAAGCTGATTATCAAAGCCTTGCCTTTGTTATGCCCAAGCTTGGGTAAACTCACAAGTTTAGCTGAAATCTCAGAATTTTCCACAGGCAAAATCACTCTGGCTTTGAAACGCTTTTCAGTGTTTCTGTGCATGCAGATAAGCACAACCCTGTCATACAGAGTATAGTGTTTTCCTTGTGCCCCTCACCTATTGCAGGCCCTTCTCTTTTGTGCCTAAATGATGCGCATTCCTTCACTTTCTATAAAGCATTATGCTGTCCAATATTTGAATGGTGATCCCAACTCTGAAAATATTTCCAGCACCACCCTCTCTCACTGCGTAGAGGCCACAGTTATCTGCAAGTCATTCACTCATCTCTTGCTTTCAGTCTTCGTATGCCCTCCTGCTGCCATGTGTATGTCAGCGACTTTCTTAAACCTGTGTGTCTCCCCCTCTCTCATGCTGTCCTCACTTTGGTTGTGCCTCTGTTTCACTGATATCAGTTTGATACTGTATCGCTATGCTTAATGGTGCTCCACTTTCCCAGCCATTTCCACTATTGAAATTAACAGGTTAAATTCAGTGACCCCAAACATTGCAAGAAGACAGAAAGGAAAAGACAAGTCACCCACTTTACACAAAGTAGAATAACCCTGGAAACCTGCAGTCACCAACTGATACCTAGGGCTGTGAAACGTGGCTCCTCAACTATTGAGATGGAATGTGCAACTGGTAATAGGTAGGAATTGTCTTTTAGTTTTGGGTAAAGCATTTTCAGATGCAGTAGCTTTATTCTGTGCTCTTTGTGAAGGAGTTAGAAATTAAATAAGCTACTAATGAATGAAGTTTATTCAAAATGTCATTCTATATTACTCTATGTTTGAAAAAATATTTTTTATACCAAATCTCTTGAGCTTTAAGAGTTTGTCACTTGATTTGAGATTGAGAGTTTGGCATGACCAAATGAAACAGCTCCTACAAGGAGAATGCATTGACTCTAATATGGGAAACTGAAACACTACAAATGTTGGTGCGCTTCTCAGGAAATTTTTAAACATAGAATCATAGAATAAAATCATAGAATAGACTCCCTACAGTGCAGAAGTGGGCCACTCAACTCATCGAGTCTGCACCGACTACAATCCCACCCAGGCCCATTCCCGTAACCCCACATATTTACCCTAGCTAGTCCCCCTGACACTAGGCTCAATTTATCATGGCCAATCCACCTAACCCGCACATCTTTGGACTGTGGGAGGAAACTGGAGCACCCGGAGGAAACCCACACAGACACGGGGAGAATGTGCAAACTCCACAGTGACCCCCGAGGCCGGAATTGAACCCGGGTCCCTGGCGCTGTGATGCAGCAGTGCTAACCACTGTGCCATCGTGCTGCCCCATGCAGAAGCCCTTCTCCTTAGCTGGTGCTCTGCTAACCAACTAGACTAGGTTACACAATGATGCAAATCTCAAATGAAAAACCCAATCAGCAATCTTTCAAAGTTTCAAGGAGTTAAATGGCTGGTAAAGTGTGCCTTGTAACCAACGTTCTCATCACTGAATACAGTAGCTACCTATAGCTATGAGAAAAACAGATAGGATAGATCGGAAGAAACAATATCTACTAGCTGTGGAATCTGGAACTACAGAACATAGCTATAGAGGATTACAGCAAACTAGGGTATGGGTTTGGAGCTCTCTTCCACAAATAACAATTGATACCAGATCAATTGTAATTGTACAACTAAGATCAATAGATTGCAAATGGAATCTGGGATATGGGGTAAAGTCAGGGAGGGATATACGACAGATCAGTCATGCCCTCATCGAATGGTATAAAAGGCACTAAATGGCGCACTGTCCCCAAGAACATCGTACAATATGTTAGTTACTAGTAGCTAATTGGAAATCCAAAATGGCCAACTGCATTTCCAATTAGTGAATGAAATAAAACGAATAATCGACACCCTGTGACCACAATACTCATTCATTACATGGCATACACGTGTACTTTAACCCTTTTGTACATTTGTTGGTAAAATGGCCAGACAAAAGACAGGAAGGTGACTATTTTTTGATCATTAAGTGGTTTATTTTCTTGGTGACCAAAATGGTGGCAGACGCTCAAGTAAAAATAGACATTGGGCCATGCAAAGGTCTGTTAACCTCGGGCGGGATTTTCTGGTTTTGGGGTGAGTACAGCCTGAAAATCCCACCCATAGAGTTTTACAGCACAGAAAGAGGCCTTTTGGCCCATCATGTCTGCGCTGACCATCAGGACCTACCTACGCTGATGCCATTTCCAGCACTTGATTCATGTTGTCAGAATATTTGAATTTATTTTATGCCAGTGTATCCCTAAATATAATGGGGCCGGATTCGCCCAACCCGCTCTGCTAATTTTTTTAGCACAGCGGGCTGAGAGATTCTAGCGACGCCCGAAGCACGGGATCCGTGCTGAACGTCATGGCCGCTAGCTTCTCCCCGCGCCGGAATTGCAGCAGCATCACATCCGGGCACAGCAGGGGGGGGGGGTGCAATCTAACAGGCCTCCTCCAGAGGGTCGGGCGGTTGGGGGCTGCCCCTAGGGCATTGCCACATTGGCAGTGCCAACCTGTGCCCCTTGGCACTGCCAAGGGGCAAAGTGGCAATGCCTGGGGCACAGCCATCGGTGGAGGTGGGGACTCCGCTGCCACTCTGCATTGGGATAGGTGGGAGAGAGAGGGAGGCCAACGATCGGGGCTGGCCGCCGGGGGGTGGGGCCGCGGGGGGGGAAGAGAGAGAGAAGGGGACCGGGAGGGGAGAGGACCGCAAGGGGGGGGGGGGTCGTCAGGGGAAGGGACTGCGCCGGGGGGGGGGGGGGGGTTCGGGTGTGTGCGTGTGTCGGGGGCAGGGGACTGCAGGGGGGGGGGGGTGTGGTGTCGGGGGCAGGGGACCGCGGGGGGGCGGGGTCGGGGTCGGGAGAGGGGGACCGGGGGGTGGGTGTGTGTGTGTCGGGGGAAGGGGACCGCAGGGGAGGGGTCAGTCGGGGGAAGGGGACCGGGGGGGAGGGGGGGGGGGGGTCGGGAGAGGGGGACCGGGGGGGAGGCGGGGTGTGTGTCGGGGGCAGGGGACGTCAGGGGGGAGAGGGAGGGGTCGGGAGAAGGGGGCCGCGGGGTGGAGGGGGGAACCTTCGAGGTCGAGGGCCTGCTTTGTGGGGCTGGCCAGCGATGGAGCTGATCAGCAATCATGAGGCTGGCAGTGTGGGGCCACTGCGCATGCGCCAATCTCAGCGCGATGCTGCCGGCCTCCTGGGCAGGAATAGGCCCCGCCCCCTGAAGTGCTCTCTGCAGTGCACTGTGGGAAATTCAGTTTGTAACCCCCGCGGAAAAAAGTGAGATTTATTCCAGTTTTCACATGAATTCAACACTCGAAATTTTTTTAGGGAGAATTCCGGCCAATATCTCGGCTTGGCAAGTGTCCACATCCATAAGGATGATTTTATTAGCTGCTGGTGTTGAAGACTCAAGCTCTCATCAATAGTTTTAATCATTACAGCCCGGCTCGTGCCTCAATTTCCATGCAGAACCTGGTTAGAGAAGCCCATGAACAATAAAGTCTAGACTTCTGAAACTGGCTCTTTCACCACTGCTGGAGGAAGGGAATTTAATAACTATGGGTATATCTGTGTTTTAATAATAGAATATTTAAAGTTTTTTTTAAATTTGGGTAGGGAAACGGGGATAGGGCCTGGGTGAGATTGTTGTCAGTGCAGACTCAATGGGCCGAATGGCCTCTTTCTGCACTGTAGGGTTTCTATGGTTCTATGGCTTCCATGGTTAATTTCTTGAGTTTTTTTGTTCCCATAGGCATTTTACCATCCTGTTTTTTTCTCTCCCAGGCTGCTACTGTGAGGTTCTAGCTTCTGACTGTGTGCTTAGTTTTCTCTCTCCCATTTCCAATTCTTCCTCACCATCTACTTTCTAGATGTTCAGCTACATCCCAATTACGTCGGGTCCCCAACTAATGCTGCTCACTCGTGCTCTCTCGCCTTCCCTCACTCTGCCCAAGTTCTGGTACTTTGTAGTCACTAGTTTCACAGCACCATTTGGAGTTTAATGCATTGCATGCACTGTGTGTCATACATGGGGACACAAAAATAAACTGTCATTTTCTCAGTTTAGTGTTGATTATTGATTGCAACTTTGAGCCAAGACTGGTACAGGAGTTTGGACAATAAGCATGGAATGGTTGGTGAGGATGAATGGGAGGATGAGGGGTGATTGGAGTAATGGGAAAGGGAAATCTGGTTACCTAACCTTGGGGGATAGGAGATTGAGAGAGAATGGATGAAAGGGTGAGAGGAATGTACAGGGGTTGAATAGGTATCATAAAGTGATGGCGTGAAAGGGGTATGAGTGAGGAATTGAGTGATCGGGATGAAAAGTGTATCCCTAAGAGATGCCAGCTAAACATTCACTCACATTACAAGGAGCAATGCAGGCTGCTGTGCCACATTGCCCACCACATCTGGAATAGTGTGTAGTTTTGGTCTCCATATCTAAGGAAGGATATACTTGCATTGAAGCATTCAGGAAAGGTTTACTGGATTGATTCTGGAGACAACAAGGTTCTCCTAGGATGAGGGGCTGAGTAAATTGGGTTTACACCTCACTGATGTGGTTAGCTTTTCTATTCCTGAAGACGCACCCAGCCTCTTTTTAGCTTCATTTGCCTGGTTTTATGATTTCTGCTTTACATAACTGGCAGATCGTCTGAGGCATTACTCACAGTAAATTCTATCATCCTCTATTTTATAACAAAAGTACTATTCCATGGAATCCAATTCATCTGCTACAAAAGTGTAGCTTTTATTCTGACCTGCTTTACCACCACAAAATCCAATTGTTCCAAATAGGGATATGGTGAGATCAGTCAGTTTCATTACTAGTAAGAAAAATTTACACATTTTAAAGTTTATTTATTAATGTCACAAGAAAGCTAACATTAACATTGCAATTAAGTTATTGTGAAAGTCCCCTAGTCGCCACACTCCGGTGCCTGTTCAGGTACACTGAGGGAAAATTTAGCATGGCCAATGCACCTAACCAGCACATCTTTCGGACTGTGGGAGGAAACCGGAGCATCCAGAGGGAACCCACGCAGGCATAGGGAGAACATGCAGATTCCACACAGACAGTGACCCAAGGTGGGAATCAAACCCGGGTCCCTGGTGTTGTAAGGCAGCAGTGCTAACCACTGTGCCACCCCTGACAACATAACTGTAATTTTCCCTCCCTGAAACCATCTCTCAAATCTTTCCTGTGCCTTCTTTCAAGCCTTCACATTCTTTTAAAAGTGTGGTGTCCAGAATTGGACCCAATATTCCAATTGATTCAAAACCAGTGTTTTATAAAGGTTGACTCTAACATCCTTGCTTGTGTACACTATGCCTCTATTATAAAGCCCAGAATCCCTTATGCCTGTTTGACCACTTTCTCAACCTATTGTGCCACTCTCAATGATTTGGGCACATATATCCACAGATCTCTCTATTCTTAGAATCGTGCCCTATTTTTGTATTGCCTTTCCTCATTCTTCCTACCAAAATGTACCACTTCACACTTCTCTACATTAAATTTTATCTGTCTGTCTTCTTGAAGTCCTTGCAGTTCAAAATCCTTCATCTCCCTGGAGTCTTAAAAACACCATTCACCCCAACTCTCTATTCCCTGTCCCTCAACCAACTTTGCATCCAGTCACTGCCCTTTTTATTCCATGAGACTCAACTTTGTCAAGTTTATTATATGCCAATATATTCAATGCCTTTTGGAAGTTGTGTATACAACATCAACAACATTATCATCAATTGCTTCTGTTATCTCATCAAAACACTCACTATAGTTAGTTAAACATGATTTGTCTTTAACAAATCCACACTGACATATTCTAATTATTCCAAATTGTCCAAATGACTTAATTTTGTCTCAATTTATCTTAAAAGTTTTCCCATCGCCAAGGTTAAACTGACTAGCCTCTAGCTGATGGATTTTCCTGAAACATTTTGAACAAGGGAGTTAAATTTGCAATTCGCCAGCCCTCTGGCACTAACCCTGTATCCAAGGAGGACAGATGATTATGGTCAGTGTCACTGCAATTTCCATCCTTACTTCCCTGAGCATCCTTGGAAGAATCCCATCTGGCCTTGGTGACTTATCACTTTTAATATAGCCAGCCTGATACCAGTCTTCAAATCAACTTTTGACCATCCCTTATCTTAATGATCTCCTTTGCGTATTCTTGTAGATTTCTGCTTCCAGGTCACATCTATATCTCTACACACTTTCCAGCAGCTGTCACTGGATTGTGATCAAGGGCATGATCTCCATTTATTTATTTCTTGCCCCAAACCTGAAGTGAATTGTAGTGCCCATCACTGTTCTCTATTTAAGATCAGTCAAATTAGCACCAGTCTTTCTGGCTCATTATTGTGGGTGATTTCTTCAGTAGCTAGTCCAAGTACGGAAGCCAAGAATCTGTCAACCACACGGAGGAACCTGAAAAAAAATCACATTTTTCCTGAGGCTTTAGCAGAGTCAACAGAGGAAGGAAGGCATCTGACACAGTGACTCAGTCACGAATCAGTGGAAAGATCCTTTCTAAGGTTATTGTTTTCACTTTCCTCAGTAACTTGGCAGGTTTCTTGTCTTTTTGAAAAAAAAAACTGTTTTTCAATCATTTAAAAAACAATGCTCTGGGAGCCAGCAAAAATGATGTGGAGATGCTGGTGTTGGACTGGGGTAAACACAGTAAGAGTTTTAACAACACCAGGTTAAAGTCCAACACGTTTATTTGGTAGCAAATACCATTAGCTTTCGGAGCGCTGCTCCTTCGTTAGATGGAGTGGAAATCTGCTCTCAAACAGGGCACAGAGACACAAAAGCAAGTTACAGAATACTGATTAGAATGCGAATCTCTACAGCCAACCAGGTCTTAAAGATACAGATAATG
Source organism: Mustelus asterias (assembly GCF_964213995.1). Lineage (NCBI taxonomy): Eukaryota > Metazoa > Chordata > Chondrichthyes > Carcharhiniformes > Triakidae > Mustelus > Mustelus asterias. The sequence goes on from NC_135813.1 coordinate 42,258,193, forward strand.
TGAGTGGAGGGAGCATTAAGCACAGGTTAAAGAGATGTGTATCGTCTCCAGACAGGACAGCCAGTGAGATTCTGCAAGTCCAGGAGGCAAGCTGTGGGGGTTACTGATAGTGTGACATAAATCCAACATCCCGGTTTAGGCCGTCCTCATGTGTGCGGAACTTGGCTATCAGTTTCTGCTCAGCGACTCTGCGCTGTCGTGTGTCGTGAAGGCCGCCTTGGATGTTGGATTTATGTCACACTATCAGTAACCCCCACAGCTTGCCTCCTGGACTTGCAGAATCTCACTGGCTGTCCTGTCTGGAGACGATACACATCTCTTTAACCTGTGCTTAATGCTCCCTCCACTCACATTATCTGTATCTTTAAGACCTGGTTGGCTGTAGGGATTCGCATTCTAATCAGTATTCTGTAACTTGCTTTTGTGTCTCTGTGCCCTGTTTGAGAGCAGATTTCCACTCCATCTGACGAAGGGGCAGCGCTCCGAAAGCTAATGGTATTTGCTACCAAATAAACCTGTTGGACTTTAACCTGGTGTTGTTAAAACTCTTACTGAGCCAGCAAAAACACAGGACATAAACAAGACATGACTCTCCAACATGGGTTCTGCCACAACTGAGAAAAGTTTACAGCTCAAAGTGGCAAATTGTAAACATTCATGTTAATGTTTTTTTTAAACATAATGTATAAAATAGTGAGTGTTTCCACAACCTTTATGAAAGATATGAATCAAAATCAATAGTGCAGAAGGTTATTCGGCCCATCAAGCTTGCACTGGCAACAATTCCACCCAGTCCCTATCCCTTAACCCCAAATATTTACCCTGCTAGTCCTCCTGAAATTAAGGGGCAATTTTACATGGCCAATCAACTTAACCTGCACATCTTTGGAATGTGGGAGGAAACCCACAGTCATGGGGAGAACATGCAAACCACACAGTCACCCGAGGCTGGAATTGAACCCCGGTTTCTGGCGCTGTGAGGCAGCAGTGTTAACCTCTGTGCCATGCCTGTTCAATTTAATGGTAAATAGAAGTACACTGGAAAAAAAGGCTTTCATCTCGGATCTATTTGTGATTGTGAGATCACTCCCAATATCTTTCCAATTGCTTTGCGTCCCACCACCACCAGATTTCTTTTCCTCTTTCACCATCATTCTCCTGCTCCTTTGTTGAAGTCATCAGCTGATTCCACAAACGCAGACTGCCCTCGTCCAAATTAACAATCGTGTTCATGTGAACCTTGATACCAGGATATTTTGACTGCAGCTAGGATCATCTTCAGGCACTTGCGTTTCCAAGACAAGCCACTGGACATCAAAAATAGGTAGAAACACCAATTCTGCTCATCCTAATGGAGAAGCTCTGACAAAGGGCCATCCAGATTCAAACCGCTCTATTCTCTCACCTGGTGTTGTTAGAGTTCTTACTCTATTCTCTCTCCACAGATGCTGTTAGACCAGCTGAGATTTTCCAGCATTTTCTCTTTGTTTATGATGGAAACTTCCTTATCTATTTTGGATTGCAGTTCACTTAATTTTACCAAGTAGGGCAGCACCCGTTCCAGTGCAAATGGAAACAGCTCAAAGTTACGACACAGAAACAGGACATTCAACCCAAAATAGTGCATGTTGCTACTTGCCCTTCAATGCAAGCAAGTAGTTTTGAATTTAATTTGGTTTTAATATGGGACCATGGCAAGTTGTTTATCTTGGTCCATTTATCCTTCATCCGCTTGCCCAATCCAATTTTAAATTTTGACAAGAGTTTCTGTCCCAACCACTAACACTGAAAGTGAATTCCACAGCCTCACAGCTGTGTGTGAAGTAGTTTCATTGCTCTTTGTTCTAAATTTCTTAAACGCGTTATTGTATTTGTTGCCTTTTCCACCAATCCAAAATTCCAAGGCGCTTCACCATTTTTCCACTAAAGAGGCTTAAGTTACTTTTTAACATGCATTTTTAACAGAAACTTGCTTAATGTCCTCAGACAGCCTCATGCGGAGTTGGACACATAAGCAGACATGAGATGTTTAAAATGCAGGCTGTTACGCACAACTCCCAAACAATGGTCAATTCATTAGCATTATCTGTTCTTTAAGGAAGACATCTAGCACCTTAGTGCTAGCAGGGGTCTTTTCTTGTCTTACTAGTCTTTGAAGAGAGGGTTTTAAATGTATCAAAAAGTCAGATACCTAAAGATAATCTGGGCTCAAAAAGATGCTAAAGGGGAAAAGAGTTCTGCTCTGCCATGGGCTAGGATGGGCAGGGTGCAGGCAGATATTGTTCTTTTACATGCATGGTGGCACAGTAGTTTACCACTGGTTCCTTTCAGCACCAGGGATCCAGGTTCCACTCTGGCTTCATGTGACTATTTGTGTGGAGTTTACACATTCTTCCCGTGTCCACGTGAGTTTCCTCTGGGTGCTCCAGTTTCCTCCCACGCTCCAAAAATGTGTGGGTTAAGTTGATTGGCTATGCTAAATTGCCCCTTAGTGTTAGGGAGATTAGCAGGGTAAATACATGGGGATACAGGGGTGGGGCCAGGGTGGGACTATCGTCAGTGCAGGCTCGATGGACCGAATGGCCTCATTCTGCACTCTAGGGATCCTATGATACATGGAATTATGTGGCCAATCCACCAAAGTAGACAAATGTCCACGTTAGTTATTTTTTGCAACCAAAATACTGAAGATGAGAGGCAGTGTTTAGTCCAAGTAATTCGTAGAGCATCAAGATCTATATAAAGGATAGTGGTTAAAGAAATTAAAAGTTCGTTATTTGAATGCACAGAGATAGATGCAACAAGATAGATGAACTACCAGAATGGCCGTTCCCTCCCCGGCACCACACAAGACCCCCAAATTCACCCGAATTATCCTCCCAACCCCTTCTGTACCTACTTCCCCACGAACACTAGTGACCCACTGACTGACCACCCCAACACTCCCCCCGACTCCCCCTCCCACTGACCACCCAATTACCCCACCCCCATGTCAAATCCTACCCATATTTACCTTCTCTCTGGCTTCTCAATGTGAATGGGACCTTTATTAAACTTAGCTTCTTTACAGACAATAGTGCCGTTAAAAGAAAGGGTGCATGGCATCCTTCCCTCTGATTCAACTGCAGTTGACTAAAAGTCTCGGGAGCACACTACACTGCACTTTTCTGAGGAGGCCTGAATCAAAGGGCAAAAAAGCTGCAACTGCATTTTAGTGCAAGTAAACAGGAGTGAAATGGCAATCTGATTCCGACTGCCACTCAAAGTTCTAGACCATTGTTTCAAAGTGACAGGATTGGGAAATAAATATTTCAGGGTGTGCAACATTTCAGAAAGATGAACATAAGGGATTATCCCCGATAATTAACGATAACAAAGGCAGTGGGAAAAAAAATCTTGGCTCAAAAGATTGGAGGTAAAATCAGTATAGGTGGAGATTAACAAGGTTCAGAAAATATTGGTGCGAATAGTTTATAAGCCTCTGATAGTAGTTATACCACTGAACTGAGCATTAAGAAATAATTGGAGTTTGCAACAATTGAAGCTTGTAACAAAAGTAATGTCATGATCATGGGGACTTTAATCTTCATATAGACCACACAAATCAAATTGTAAAGGGTGGTTTGGTGAATTTGTAGAATGACTTCCCTACCGATTCCTAGACAATATATTGAGGAGCAAGCTAGGTATAACACTGTTTTAGACCTGGTATTATGTAATGAGGCAGGGTTAGTTAGTAATCATATAGTAAAAAATAGGGAAAGAATGATCACAATATAATTGAATTCCATATTAAATTTGAAAGCAACGCACTCAAGTCCAAATCAAGAATCATAAATTCAAACAAAGCCAATTACATAGGTCTGTGCAGGTGCTGGCTGGAGTTCATTGGTAAATAGACTAAAAATGTATGGTGGTAAATATTAGTGTAGGAAAATTTACAGAAAATGCAAGTTGTTCAACAAAAATACATTTCACTGAAAACAAACCAAAGTTACAGCAAGAAAGATCCATCGCGATTCATTAAGGAAGAAGAGGCTCTCAATGTTACAAAGATGAGGATCGGAAACGTTTTAGAAAACAGACAGCGGACAAAATGTTGATGGAAAAAGGGGAAGCATAAAATACATTAGAGTGTTTTTTGAAGTGAGGAGGAGAGTCACTCAAATAAATATTGGTTCCTTTGAGGCAATGAATGCTTGAGGCTCACTTCGGAGTTAGCAAGGTGTCAAGGATTTGCATAATCTGGTTCCAACTGATCAAATAGCCAAAGTAGGGGAACAAATCACCATCAAAGCGAACGGTTTATGGTGGAACCTGAAAACAATAACCTTCATCAATTGCAAGAAATGTTGACACATCCAGAATGGCCAGTCTGACTGCAGAGGTGTTCATGATAGAACTCTCTCCAATATTACAAATTGATGCTCATTGTTTAGGGTGCTGCGCCAATTTGTAAGAGCCTTGTGGACCTGAACATTTAGAGAAAATTCATCATGATTTCCTGTTGTACATCAATCCACATTTCAACAACAAGGATATAAAATATAAAGTTAAATACAAATTAACTTTATTGGAACAGCAATTTTCAGATGACTAAGCTTTGTTCAATCACAGGATCTAATCACAGTGTAGCAGCATCCAATTACTCCACTTCTACTTTCTAATGCACTGCTCTTTGTCATACCAGGCACAATTTGTACAGAGAAGTAATTCCATGCTTTTAGCAGCCTCACCTTCTGCATAGCTAACGTCATCCAATTTCCTTTCATGGCTACTTGAAAGAAAGTACTAACAACTGAAGAGGGTATTTGACTATGTTGAAAATGGAATTTACAGAAAGGAACAGCAACAATCTCCATGTTTAAGGCTGGACACTCAGTGGCAGAAAACAGCCTGTGAGGGCACGGGTTTAACAATGATGCCCATTTACTGCTGAGACACACAGCACACCACAAGTGTTTATAAACCACAAAATGCTGGAAATACTCAGAAGGTCATCTATGGTTCTGATTAAAGGCAATCAACTGTTAACTCTGCGCTGCATCTCCCTGGATGCTGCCTGACCTGAGAATCTCCCACATTTTCTGTTTTTTTCTCAAATATCCAGCATTTGCAATTTTTTTTGCATCATTTAAACGAAAAGCCAAAGTAGAAAACGTCCATAGATTATTAAAGAATCTTGGACAGGGCATATACCATTTTTGACAAGCTTGACTACTTCATGTCACAATATTTGGTCATGCTTTTGTGTCAGGTTCACCATTGTAAATTTTTGGATCTACATTTCTTATTCAATTTCCACGCGTCAAGTGTCATCAAGTTAATGCAGGCTCTGGCCATTATGTGGTGCTGTGGAGTAAGCTTTTGAAGTTCTCACTGAACTCGTCACCATTTTGTATGTAAAAACTCATCAACTGACCACGGGCAACATGTACAATTTAGACAAAAGAACAAAATCACAGCTGCTGTTTATTTTAAACAGTCCCACAAGGCAAGAAACTCTCTTTCAAATTCAAGTGATACTTTTGCCATTTTCACGTTCATGATGAAGCCAATAAACTGGATGAAAAGTAATCATTCTACCTTCATTTTGCATACTTACGGGTCCCACTCCAGAGACCGGAGCAGAAAAGTTAGGCTAACACTCCAGTGTAGTACTGAGGGAGTACTGCTTAGTCAGAGGTGTCATCTTTCCAATGGGATACTAACCAGTGGCCTCTCAGCTGATGTGAAAGATCCCATGGCATTAATTCGAAGAAGAATTAGGAAATTTCTCCTTGCCCTGGTTATCGTGCATCAACCAACATCATGAGAACAGATTATTGGGTCATTATCTTACTGCTGTTTGAGATACCCTGCTATGCACCAATTGTCACATTTTCTATATTAAAAGAGTGATTATACTTCTCAGGATATCCCTAAATCTGGACCTTCCAGCTGAGTTCTGAGAGAGATCAAGAATGGGAATCTTGCATGATTTATTTCCACCCTTCTCAAAAACATTAGAGCCCTTGGTTGGGACCAGCTAACTCGGCACATCTGAGAATTTGTATGGGCCAATTACATGCTGGCTGTACTAAGTTGCTTGTTCAGTCCTTCAATCTTCCAGCTTGTTCAAATTAAATAGCATCATGTAAATTAATATAAATAACTATCTTCAGTAAAATTGCTCCTTCTTTATTCTGGTTCGAAATTGTTTCATGTAGAGATACAAAATTACATTGGGGTAAGAACTGGATTTCACACCCAACCCATTCTTCATTCAACTGTTGTACAAGTCTACTAATTGCCAATTTCACTCCCAATTTCTGATGGAGCGATGAAGGAGCAGCGCTCCGAAAGCTCGTGCTACCAAATAAGCCTGTTGGACTTTAACCTGGTGTTGTGAGACTACTTACTGTGCCTACCCCAGTCCATCGCCGGCATCTCCACATTGTTTGAAATATGACTACAAACAAAATGTTTCTGGACAATTTCATTGAAGTTAAAATGTTTAATAAAAAAATCTGCTCCCTAATCACTTAGTGCATAACTGGAGTGTGGTACGCATTTTTCATAAGAATCACTTGTATTCACATCACAGAGATTATAGGCCCTCTGTCACAGTTATTTATTTGAAAAAAGGATAACGCAGGATCAACTCTTTACGACCATCTGACTTGGCCTTTGTTAAAGCTGTGATGACATGTCGAAATCAATGCCATAAATCACCCTTCCATATCATGGTTAACAAAGTATTCCTGAGGAGCAGTCGCCCAGCACTTCACGCTCCAGCCCAACTAGCCATGACTGAGACACCATTGTAGGAATTTAACAGAGTAGCCTGGTTGAGAAGCAATTTGATGCTAGAACCGTGCATGCGAAACAGTAATTCATCAATAGCAACAAGGCTCAATACCAAGGGCTTGCTCAATTAATCAAGTGGAAGTCTTCACAGGACCTGTTTAAATGATAAATGAGAGAATGTGTGTCCACGTAACCAGTGACCTCAATCCTTAGAGGCCCCCTACCATCACCACGCAATTATCAAATCAGTCATTTTCTCAGCAAAATCATTAAAGTACTTTGCATTAGGTTCCAAAACTCAGCACCAAATAGAGCTGCATTGAGCTTAAGAACAGAATGAATCATGAACAGGATACTTGGCAGTGAAGATCCCTCATCTATCACATGAACACTCGCAATCTAATAATGCCTACTTGTTCACTCAACAGGATGTAGGTGTTGCTGGCTAGGCCAGCATTTATTGAGGATCACTATTTGCCTTGGATAAGGTGCTGGTGAGCCACAACTTTGAATCGCTACAGTCCATGTGGTGTCGGTACATCCAGTGCTAATAGGAAGGGATTTCAAGAACCTTTATCCAGGGACAGTGAAGGGACAGCAATTCAGTTTCAAGTCAGGATGGTATGTGACATCTACTTTCTCAGGAGACTGAGGAAATTTGGCGTGTCAGCTACAACTCTCACCAACTTCTACAGATGCACCATAGAAAGCATTCTATCTGGTTGTATCACAGCTTGGTATGGCTCCTGCTCCAAGACCGCAAGAAGCTACAAAGGATCGTGAATAAAGCCTAGTCCATTACTCAAACCAGCCTCCCACCCACTGACACTGTCTAGACTTCCTGCTGCCTTGGAAAAGCAGCCAGCATAATCAAGAACCCCACGCACCCCAGACATACTCTCTTCCACCTTCTTCCGTCGGGAAAAAGATACAAAAGTCTGAGATCACGTACTAACCGACTCAAGAACAACTTCTTCCCTGCTGCCATCAGACTTTTGAATGAACCTACCTCGCATTAAGTTGATCTTTCTCTTCACCCTAGCTATGACTAACACTACATTCTCTACTCCTTTCCTTCTCTATGTATGGTATGCTGTGTCTGTATAGTGCCCAAGAAATAATACTTTTCACTGTATACTAATATATGTGACAATAATAAATCAAATCAAAATCAAAGACATGGAGCAGAACTTGCAGATGGTGGCATTCCCAAGTATCTGCTGGCCCTTGCCTTATAGGTGGCAGAAGTTGCAGGTTTAGAAGATGCTGACGAAGGAGCCATGATGAGATGGTATACACTTCTGCATCAGTGATGAAGGGAGTGAATGTTTTAGGGTGATGGATTGGTTGCCAATTAAGCAAGTTATGTTCTCCTGGATGGTGTTTAGCTTACGTTTTGTTGTAACCACATTCATTTGATTTGATTTATTATTATCACATGTATTAACATAGTGAAAAGTATTGTTTCTTGCGTGCTATACAGACAAAATATACCGTTCATAGAGAAGGAAGTGAGAAAGTGCAGAATTTAGTGTTACAGTCATAGCTGGGGTGAAGAGAAAGATCAACTTAATGCAAGGCAAGTCCATTCAAAAGTCTGACAGCAGCAGGGAAGAAGCTATTCTTGAGTCGGTTGGTACGTGACCTCAGATTTTTGTATCTTTTTCCCAAAGGAAGAAGGTGGAAGAGAGTATATCTGTGATGGATTGGGCTACATTCATGACCTTTTGTAATTCCTTGTTGTCTTGGGCAGAGCAGGAGCCATACCAAGCTGTGATACAACCAGAATGAATGCTTTCTATAGTGCATCTGTAAAAGTTGGAGTCGTAGCTGACATGCCAAATTTCCTTAGTCTTCTCAGAAAATAAGAGGCGTTGGTGGGCTTTCTTAACTATAGTGTTGACATGGGGGGGACCAGGACAAGTTGTTGGTGATCTGGACACCTAAAACATGAAGCTCTCGACCCTTTTTACTTCGTCCCCGTTGATGTAGACAGGGGAGTGCTCTCCTTTACGCTTCCTGAAGTCGATGACAATCTCCTTCATTTTGTTGGCATTGAGGGAGATTATTGTTGCCGCACCAGTTCACCAGATTCTCTATCTTGTTTCTGTACTCTGTCTCATCATTGTTTGAGATCTGACCCACTACGGTGTCGTCAGCAAACTTGAAAATCGAATTGGAGGGGAATTTGGCTGCACAGTCATAGGTGTATAAGGAGTATAGTAGGGGGCTGAGAACACAGCCTTGTGGGGCACCGGTGTTGAAGATGATCGTGGAGGAGGTGTTGTTGCCTATCCTTACTAATTGTGGTCTGTGAGTTAGGAAGTTCAGGATCCAGTCGCAGAGGGAGGTGCCGAGGCCCAGGCCACGGAGTTTGGAGATGGGTTTCGTGGGAATAATAGTGTTGAAGGCTGAGTTGTAGTCAATAAATATGAGTCTGACATAGGGGTTCTCGTTATCTAGGCCACATTCAGGCTTAGATTGATAAGTGGCAGGTCACATTCATCTAGGCAAACGGAGAGTATTCCACCACAGTCCCCACTTTGTGCCTTGCAGATGGTGGGCTGAGTTTGGGGAGTGAGTAGGCGAAATACTTGCCACAGAATGCCTAGCTTCTGATCTGCTCTTGTAGCCACAGTTTTTACAAGGCTGGTCCTGTTCTGTTTCTGCACAATGATAACAACATTCAGAGGGGTTCAGTGATGATAATGCCATTGAATGTCAAGGAGAAATGGTTAGATTCTCTCTTGTTGGACATAGTCATTGCCTGGTATTTGTATGGTGAAAATGTGACCTGCCACTCATCAATCTAAGCCTGAATGTGGCCTAGATCTTGCTGCATGAAAGCACGGACTGTTTATCTGAGGAATCACAAATCGCTCTGAACATTGTTTGATTGCACATTCTCGCTTCTGACCTTATGATGGATGCAATATCATTGATAAAGCAGCTGAAGATGGTTGTGCCTAGAACATGACCCTCAGGAACTCCTACAGCAATGTCCTGAATAGAGATGATTGACTTCCAATAACCACAACCATCTTCCTTGACGTTGGGTATCTCTGCAACCAGTTGAGAACTTTCCTGCGAAACCCCTCTCCCCCTAAACCTGAACATTATTGAGCAGGTTATTGAGTCTCCCATCCATTGATTCTGTCTATACTTCCCGCTGCCTCAGAAAAGCAGCCAGCAAAATTAAGGACGCTATGCACCCCGGACATATTCTCTTCCATTGGGAAAAAAATACAAAAGTCTGAGGTCACATACCAACCGACTCAAGAACAGCTTCTTCCCTGCTGCCATCAGACTTTTGAGTGGACCTATCTCGCATTAAGTTGATCTTTCTCTACACCCCAGCTATGACTGTAACACTACATTCTGCACTCTTGCGTTTCCTTCTCTATGAACAGTATGCTTTGTCTGTATAGTACACAAGAAACAATATTTTTCACTATATACTAATACATGTGACAATAATAAATCAAATCAAATCAGGTTATTACTCTGTAAATGCAGCTGGGTAGCACAGTTGACAATACCTTCCATCACTTTGCTGGTAAGAGTAGACTAATGGGGTGGTAATTGGCCAGCTTAGATTTGCCTTTAATAAAACACATATCTGAGAAATTTTGCACATTTGCTGTGTAAATGTCAGTGTTGCAGCTGTACTAAAACAGCTTGGCTGGAGGACAAGGTTAGTTCTGGAGCACAAGTCTTCCGTACAATTGCCAGAATGTTGTCAGGGCCCAAAGCCTTTCCAGTATCTCGTGCCTTCAGCTGTTTCTTGATATCATGTGGAGTGAATCAAGTTGGCTGAAGATTGGCATCCTCAATGCTGGGGGCCTCAGATGTATCACCTCTTGGCACTTCTGGCTGAAGATGGTTGCACATGCTTCAGATTTGTCTTTTGCACTGCACTCCCCCATCATGGGAGGATGGGAAAATTAGTATAGCCTCCTCCTCCAGTTAGTTAATTGCCCACAGTTCACAACTAGATGTGACAGGACAGCAGAGCTTTGATCTGATCGGTTAGTCGTCAAATTGCTTGGGTCTATCACATTACTCCCAGTATTTGGCATGTGAGCAATCCTGTGTTGAAGCTTCACCAGTTTGACAGCTCTTTCTTAGCATTTTCAATATAGTAGAATATTTTTGAAGTTAACTCCCTATTAAACCCAAATAATATCTCACTATGGTGACTGGCCTAACAACAATAGACTACTTTTATTCAAATATAAAAAGAGAGAATGAACTGTCCCACGTTGCACTGGAGGGGTTCTATGATTCTATGTTGTACTGAACAATAAGATCAGAAAGCGATCACATTTATTCTGGCACTGTGTAAATTAGCTGTACCAGTATCACTGATCCAGGTGACATCAGCTGGCAGTATGTACTGAAAATAAAACTAGCGTGTTTCTGGTCTGAATGCTTCATGGCATATGAAATCTCCCACTTGGTAGCCAACCTGCTAACATTTAGAGAAACATTTCTCACCCTCTCTCTGTTTTTAACATATCTAAACAGTGACTGCTAGCACAACATGTGTTGATAACACTGAATCACCAGAACTACAAATCAAGCTGATAAAGAATGCTCTGCCAGGCATGCCCAAGGTCCTTGAACAGCAATCCATGCCAGTGCAGCAGATTCTAATTTCAACAACTATTAAACAAGTATACGGACCTTCCTCGCCCATACATCTGCCCAGCAGTTGGTTTTAGTTCACCATTCAGATCAGCAATGCCTGCACCCTACATTCAGCAAGGATATTTGGGAACGGTGATGGGAATAAACCAGGGAACCGTTTACTTTCACCAAGGTCAGGGATAGGGTGAAGCAAATTGGACAAGGTTTGTAATTTTAGCTGGCTGGAAATCAGGAAGGAAAGATGATTGCAGCAAAGTAGGCAAAAAAAAAATCACTGGAGTCCATCAACTCCAGGCACTAGTTGGCTATGAAAAGTGGCAAGTATGTGCTGGGCTAAAACAGACTTTATAAATGATTCGTTAAGGCAAAGCCAAGCTGGCGATTCTTGCCAATAACTGTCCTGCCTTGAGGAAGTTGGAGATTGAGTGCTATGTTATGTTAACGGAAAGTGGTGTGCACTACTATAGTGGCGACAACACTGAACTGGGTACAGCTTGTGTTAAATACTACAGTGTGCACACTGGCTATCATTAATCCTGGTGATTCTGACATCAGGAGCATGTCAGCACATCAATGAGAAATAAAGTTAGCTACAGTGGAAATATTTTACAGATCAAATTATACTGTAAAAAAACGCTCTGCCAGCTGAATGCAAATCTGATCCCTTACATTTCGCAGTAGGGTCAGAGCAAACAAATCGGATGGAGGGAGAACAGGCTTGAATTTAGCTGTCAAAATGAAGGGTGCAGGTTGATACTGCACACGCAAGGCGCAACTACTCCACCCTACCACCTATTGTAAAATAGGTTTCTGTTGAACAGATGGGTGTGACAGTATTATGCAATTGATCATTCCACCTATCCACCTAGCTATTCCCATTGAGCAAAAACATCACATATCAAAACACATACCTTTTCTTGCAAAACACTATTGCACAGCAATGGATAATTGACCAGTTAGACTAACAACTAGAAATGTGGTTTAAAGCCACATTTAGATTTAGAATAAGTGCAATAGAGGGGGGCAGCATCAAGAAATCTTCTTACCAGACTCCAAGGCAATTGAGTGGTAAATGTCATGTGTGGAGTCTAATTCAAATCAGAAATATCACATTGATCCCAAGTTTGATCTCTGGCCTACACTGAATTAATTGATCTCAGTGGAGAATCCCTCCAATGCAGGAGACCAGTCAGCCCATCGAGCCTGCACCAACAACACTCCCTATCACCTATCCCATGCAACCCCACGTATTTATCCTGCTAGTCCCCCGACACTAAGGGGCAATTTTGCATGGCCAATTAATCCACACATCTTTGGCGTGTGGAAGGAAAACGGAGCACCTGGACCAAACCCACTGGGAGTGGAAAATGCATGATTGTGAATGCGGTTATCAGCTGAGGGTAATTGTGATTTGACTGCAATTCCCACCCATGTCCTAACACACCGACACAGAAAAAAACAAGCCGGTTGGGAGATTTACTGAAGAGCTTTGTGCACACACACAACTGTCATTAACAAATGCCACCAAAAACAAGGAAGGGTTATTCAGCTCAAGCCAACTCTATGATTCAATTAAATTGTGGCAGATTATAGAATCCTACAGTGCAGAAGGAGGCCATTCGGCCCATCGGGTCTGGAGCTGTGAGGCAGCAGTGCTAACCACTGTGCCACTGTCGGTTGAATCTGTAAACTCAACTCCACTTGCCAGCCTTGGCCCCAGAATCGTTGATACCCTGACTAATACAATCTTTAAGAAAGGTGGGACGAAAAGAAAGCTAATGTTTCCATCATGCAATATTACTCCTGAGAGATGGTGCACTATGTTCTTATGCACCTCAGTGATCTGCTGTAGGCTGTTACATGAAGACAGAATCATTGTGGACTGCTGTACTGGGTGTGGAACACTTTAATGAACAAGGTGTGTCTATATGCCAATGTTATTAATTCTTGACTTTGCTGGCAGAGTCCATTGTTTGTTGTTGCTGCTTGTGAAATTTTGAATATGCACCCGCATGCCTCAATCTCACTCACTCGGTACTCCCTTTTAAAAGTGTTATGGTTCACTTTTCAATTGCAAATACCAACTAGAGAAAAAACTGTTCTTGGCCACATTTAAATGAGACTCATTTGCTTTTATTCGTTGTTAAATTACATTGTTTAAGTTGAGACCTAGATCTCCGGTGCTGCTGCAGTGAAAGAAGTTTTGGCTGAGTGCCAAATTCTCCATTCTCGCTGGCAGTGGGGTGGGAACAGAAGAGATTGGAGAATCCTGCACTACGCCTTAATGTGAGCTACTGCTATTCAGAAACCAGTGGCTTTGCTCACACATGATCCGTGACATGGGCGCACGGCAGCATAGTGGTTAGCGCTGCCGCCTCAGAGCCAAGGACCCGGGTTTGATTCCTGGCTTGGGTCAGTGTGTGGAGTTTGCACGTTCTCCCTGTGTCTGCATGGGTTTCCTCCAGGTGCTCCGATTTCCTCCCACAGTCCAAAAGACATGCTGGTTAGGTGCTTTGGCCGTGCTAAATTCTCCCTCAGTGTACCCGAACAGGTGCTGGAGTGTGGCGACTAGGGGATTTTCACAGTAACTTCGTTGCAGTGTTAATGTAAGCTGACTTGTGACTAATAAATAAACTTTACATCCCTCCAAGGGGCAGCTGATCATTGCTGGTCAGTGCTTAGAATGTCTGAACTCTGCAACAAGTCCCAGTTCATGATCATAGTACACTAAAGCACTTTACTGTCTAAGGCAGATCACCGTGAGTGAAAGACACCAGTACCACCCTCCAATTAGTAAATACCTCCCATTAAGGCAGTTGACAGACGAGAGGTCAGATATATAGGGTCTTGGCAACTGGGAAACTACCTTTCGCGTTAATCAAAATAGATTTATCAATTCATAGCAGGGACTATGGTTAGGCTAAAAGGATGCCACACTGTTTCGGATAGGATGGGTGAACTGATAAAATTATTCAATGAAGAAACTGATACAAAGCAGGAAGGTTTACAGTCAAACTGCATTTAGCCTCAGTGTGAATGCGATATAAATTTATAAAACAACTTTGATCAAGAGGATTGGTGGATGACTATCGCCAAAGGCGTGTGGTCCTGATGACATATTCCTTTTGGACGAATCATAGTTGTGCTCTCTTTATTAAACCCAAATCTCTGCCCTACCTTCACTGGCATAGGGATTTATTTTAAGTCCTTGTTAGGACAAATTATTTATTCAGGATTAATTCTTAATTAATTCTTCCAGAGTACAATGCTGTTTATGATTTCCTTGCCCATTATACTTTTCACTTTATTTATGATGTTGAATGGTATTTTTGAAAAGTGAATCATGTTTTAACCATAAAATGCCTTTCTGATCTTCAAAAGGAAAGCAGCTTGAAAATTTCCCCCCAGTTATTGTTCAGGATGAAGTAAATTTGTTACGAAAAGAACCTCCATTTATGGAATTGCTGTTTTAAAAAAAAAATTTTACACTACTGTCAACAGAACTCGGAACTGATCTTCAGGGATAAATTGCTTCTGATCTGCATGCTTACAGCATCCGGCATGATCACATGCTGAAAACGGCAGTAAAATAGTGATGACATTTACACTCAACAACTCATCAAAACTGGTAAGCAAGCCTTTGCAAACAGTATACGGTACTATAGTCAAAAGAACAGATTTATAACATGCTTAAGTGTCCCAACTCCCTTGGAACACACTCACTGTAGCTGCAATTATGCAGGAAATTTGATGAACCATGATCAATAAATTCAATTAGTATTGGATGTCATGCTTCTTGGTCAACAGCTCAATCTCAGTATCATATCTCTAACACAAACCTCGTGACGCATTACTGAACCTATGCATTATTTTGTCGGTACGCTGCTAGATGCTTGCACTACAAATGATGATAGTAACTTGTTTCTCACCTAAACTTTTTTTAAAAAGTGTTGTGCAACAGCAAATTTGACCAGCTTCACTTCAAGTCCTATAGCTATAGGTAACAAGTGAAAAGCAAGCCGATTACATAGTTTTTGGCTGCTGTGTGCTCCTCATTGCTACACTCTGTTCACCCATTCTTTTTTGTTTGGTACCTACTTACATCCCCCCTACCTAAACATAATTAATTAATTGAGCATTCAACAGAATTATCTGGCATATTTACTAAACACGTGCATCACCACAATATGATCATTGCTCGCAACATTGGTATAAAATTGCATAATATGGGTTTTTGTGACTACAAGTTATTGACCAGTATTGAGTAGGAACAGTTTCAAACATATATATTTCTCCCATCTTCAGGAATAATCAAGCTTACAATAAATTAGGACAAGTGACATCCGAGGGATAAACTTGTTTTTCAGCCAGTACTTCCAAGTATAAAAAACTATGTAATATTTTATATTTGATTTAAACTCAGCTGGTGACCTGCAACTCTGCAGCATAAAAATTCAGGTCACTCACAGCCACCTAAGACTGCACTTGCAAACAACTGTTGGAATCAGAAGATAACAATCTGAACTTAAGACTGTGTGGAGGTAACATGGATGCTAAAAGCAATTTAATATAGATTTTCAATGTATGAAAAAGTCTGACCATTTAATGTCTGGCTTAGATTTAAGAAAATAAGCTAGTGCAGTCTTCCACCTTGCTATAAATTAATCCCGTCACCAATTATGGAAGTCATGATGTGGAAATGCCGGCGTTGGACTGGGGTAAACACAGTAAGGAGTCTAACAACACCAGGTTAAAGTCCAACAGGTTTATTTGGTAGCAAACGCCACTAGCTTTTGGAGCGCTGCTCCTTCGTCATATGGAGTGGAAATCTGCTCTCAAAAAAGATTTCCACTCCATCTGGCGAAGGAGCAGCGCTCTGAAAGCTAGTGGCGTTTGCTACCAAATAAACCTGGTGGACTTTAACCTGGTGTTGTTAGACTCCTTACCAATTATGGAATACATGGCTAGGTGGTGTAAACAAATCTGCATAAATGACACCCAAGTTGCTTTTCCAACAGACAAGGCTATGAACTAAATATAAAGTAAAAACATTGGCCACAATTTCAGAGACTTAAAAATGAAACACATTTGCACACATTGCTTTTCCTTTCCAGACAATCAGTCACAGTCACTGATCTACCATCACTGAAGTAATTAAATATCCATTTTTATTGTATGGATTTTTAGTCAGTGTTTTGAAGATTACATTCTAGCATCTGTGATAATCACAAACCAGTCGTCTAGTCACAACTTGGACTGATCTGAATCCAGGTCTACTGAAATTGAACTGCAGGTCAAGGGGTTATGGTTGTCATGCCAAGGAAGTTGTTCATACATTTCAGGCCAAGTCTGGGATTTGGAGAATTATCAAGTTCAACTAACTAATTGCAAATAAATTTTGCTCAAATTTGATTATGAAAACAGACTTGGGTCGATTCTTTTTTTACAACAAACTCATATACTTCATTCAAATCTAACACCAACTAT
Source organism: Mustelus asterias (assembly GCF_964213995.1). Classification (NCBI taxonomy): domain Eukaryota; kingdom Metazoa; phylum Chordata; class Chondrichthyes; order Carcharhiniformes; family Triakidae; genus Mustelus; species Mustelus asterias. The sequence continues at coordinate 42,275,119 of NC_135813.1, forward strand.
CGATGGCTCCCAAAAACGCACACCAAAAGCATGTTCTGTTACATACATTCAAGAAGTTCCAAGTACCAAATTAATCATCAACTTGGAAAATGTTTCACAGCACAGAGATAAGACTTGATATTTATTTAGCAAACTTAATTTAATGATTAGAAAAAAATGTTTTAAAACATTCACTGGGTAGAGAGATCAGAACTGCATTTTATTGAATGGTAATTCTTTCTGAAATGCAGATTCATTGTTCTGTTCTAGGCTGGAAAGTAAACTTAGAATAATTCTGAGTGCATAATTTCACCCACTAACTGCCTAAATGAATTAAATAGTATGACTCAAGAGACAAGAATAAACACTATCTGCCTACCAATAATATGCGAAGGTCATGAAGACAGTGGTGTTTAATGGTAAGAATCAGCCAAAGTTGGAAGAGCTAACATTACTCACGCTGGTGCTCCAAGCGCAGGTAATGTAACTATTAAAAGTAAAAGTCTTCAAATGAGGATTCTTGAACCCGATGGGGCCCACCCAAGAGATCGTAAGATTGCCATATTTCTGCTTGCAAAATCATATTTCTTCAGCTTTCTGTATTTGACAAATTATTTATATTTCGCAATGTATTAATACAATGACTTGTACTGCAATTTATTTCAGGCGACTGTCAAGGTTTAAAAAACATTTTAAAGATAATTTTTAAAGTTTAATCATCATTTTAAAATCATTCTCCAGATTTTTCTTCTTCCAGAGGACAGGTTGTGATTCTATACAAAAAATATATAACGTACCCATTAAGTATATAATGTACCCATTACAAATTTCAGATTCACAGTGGAAAGGCTCAAATCCAGCATCATCAGTCACTCTTAAGCAGACATACACCTGGGATACATTAGACTAATAGAGTTACCACTAGTGTATTCAGCAATTGTAACATAGACCCCTGGTGCATACACTATATTCACACATGCTGTCAAATGCATTCTTTTGCAATTACAAGAGGCAAACCGAGGAGACTCAACAAGGCACTATAAACAAACTAGATGAACTACATGAACTGCATGCAGTTTCCGGTGAATTTTATTTCCTACTATTCACTGAACCATAAAAAGAAAATGTGCGAGTGCAACACTTTTCAGTCATGACTTTCTCTACTCAGGTTATATGCTATTATATCTTAGCTTGAGAAAGGGAGTGAGTGTGTGCGCATGCATGGAGAAAAGAAGCAAGTCTTAAAGATACAGACAATGTGAGTTGAGAGGGGGTTAAGCACAGGTTAGAGATGTGTATTGTCTCCAGCCAGGACAGTTAGTGAGATTTTGCAAGCCTAGGCAAGTCGTGGGGGTTGCAGATAGTGTGACATGAACCCAAGATCCCGATTGAGGCCGTCCTCATGTGTGTGGAACTTGGCTATCAGTTTCTGCTCAGCGATTCTGCGTTGTCGTGTGTCGTGAAGGCCGCCTTGGAGAACGCTTACCCAAAAGATCAGAGGCTGAATGCCCGTGACTGCTGAAGTCTTCCCCAACTGGAAGGGAACACTCCTGCCTGGTGATTGTTGAGCGGTGTTCATTCATTCGTTGTCGTAGCATCTGCACGGTCTCCCCAATGTACCATGCCTCGGGACAGCCTTTCCTGCAGCATATCAGGTAGACAGTGTTGGCCGAGTTGCAAGAGTATGTACCATGTACCTGGTGGATGGTGTTCTCACGTGAGATGATGGCATCGATGTCGATGATCTGGCATGTCTTGAAGAGGTTGCTGTGGCAGGGTTGTGCGGTGTCGTGGTCACTGTTCTCCTGAAGGCTGGGTAGTTTGCTGTGGACAATGGTCTGTTTGAGGTTGTGCGGTTGTTGAAGGCAAGAAGTGGGGATGGCCTTGGCGAGATGTTCGTCTTCATCGGTGACATGTTGAAGACTCCTGAGAAGATGTCGTAGTTTCCCCGCTCCGTGGTCATGATCACAAACCTGATCATGATCAAACAGCACCTAATGTCCAATCATACATTTTTTGAAAGGAGTCATTGGGCAGTAAATAGGACTGGGGAATTTGGTAGATTCTTTTCCACTTCTTGGATTAATTCAGGTGGCCCAAGTGTTCCCTTGGCGGAGATCAGTTAATGCATAGAAATGGAGACTAAAACCATAATTGTACACATCTCTGCACAGAGAACCAAAAGTTCACAGAATGTTCTACCATCTAATAATCTGGGAGACAGCTTGGGGATGGGAAGGGGTGAGGGTGGGGGAAGGAGAGCGAGCGAGAGGGCGAGTGGTGCTGGTAAGGAATAGGGAAATATAATCGAGAAAACAAAAATTATGAAATAGCTATTGTGCCAAGAAAAATATATATATATCTCATCCTGACTGTTTATAAAATCATTTATTTTTAAATATAATGGACAAAAACTTTACATGGACTGAAGCCATGAATGGCTACAATTCGCACAAAAATAATTTCAAGCAATTTTGCTATCTCTAAGGAGATGCTAATACCCCTCGTGACTACAGAAATCAAATTGCAAGTAAATGCACAAAGGCCCCTTTACAATTCTGAGGCAAAGCTCTGCCTAACAGACAATTCACCTGCGAAGACAAAGGACTTTGAAATCTTTGGTAAAACTTATTAATGGATGGAACCATTAACCATCTCAAGAATCCAGACCATGAACATGCATCCTTTGTCCAAACTAAGTAGAAGTGGGAGTTATGTCCATGATCACCCCCCATCATTGGATTCACGTGAAACACAGTCTTATTTTGTCTGCGGTCTTTGTCCTGTATCTCTTTCTTACTCTTATCCCTCTTTATTGTATGAATCCACAAAAAAAGGGACAGGGAAACATTACCAACACTCTTTTCCCATCTTAAGTATATGTAAAATAAACTAACTCTGATTTTATTTAATCTCAAGTTTGCTGCAGAGGGTTATTAATAGAGGATTGGATCACCCTTAGGCTGAAGGGTTGGGGAAAATACACCACCACATATGAAGAGTAAAATCAAAAATTAAGAAAAACACCGGTTTATGGAGAGGTGGGGAGAAATCAGGGCCATTTGAAATTAAACCCTCTCCTATCTAACACAGCGAAGAATTGTGCTGAGAGTAATCAAACATTGTGTACATGAAAATGCCACAGTTTGAAAGATGAGCAGGCTAGGAGCATAAACATTCTCCATTAAGGATTATTGCTTGCAGTGACTGAAGAACTGTTTTAGTGAAGGACATAAGAAGGTTGCTTTAAAACTCACGTGAATACAACTCACCATTACATACTGTATGTAGGGTTAGTTAGAAGCAAAATAAAGGAAAATAAAAATGAAGCATAGCAATGAGAAGTTCTACATACTAAATAAAGACTCAGTTATATTTTAACCTAGTATTGGAAGATTTTATAGACTGCTTTCAAAACTACTCTCCAATGATACAAGACACTTTCATACACGGCAACCTCAAGGCTTTTCTCCCTTCAGCATGTTATCAGGAGTTCCTACCCAGAATGTGATGATGTTGAATCACAGAGCAGCAGCAGTAGGGGACAGGAAGTAGCAGCACTGCTTGGATTGGAGACAGTGTGCACTGGAAGGCATTCGACAACAGAACAGTACATGGGCAAGAGACCCAATGTCAGTGGAGGAAACTGGTGGAGCAGAGACTTTCTGGGTATAGAGTGGGCAAGGTTATCAACTTGAATTACAGTGAGGTGGGAGTTACAAGCATGACTTAGTGTGTACTGGCGAGGGAGGGAAGGGGTATGGGGAATCAGAAAAACCTGAAACATTCGCTCTGTTACTCTGTCCACAGATACTGTCTGACCCGCTAAGTATTTCCAGCATTTTCCGTTTAAAAACCAGGAATGTAAAATTTCCAAGGACAGAGGTACAGCATTCTCCCAATCAGTTGAATTTCCTCACTTCCCTTCACAAAAAAAAACAAACCAATGCCACAAGAGTACAGAGCAAGACTAATTCCTATACTCTCTGGAATTGACAAAACAGATGCTTTCTCCTGTGGGGCACTCTACGACGAGGGGTTATAGTCTTAGCATAAGGGGTAGCAAATTTAAAAGAGTTGAGGAGAAACTACTTCTCCCAAAGGGTTGTGAATCTGTGGAATTCACTACCCCAAAGTGCCGTGGATGCTGGGACAGTGAGTAAATTTAAGGAGTTACACAGATTTTTAATTGGTAATGGGCTAAAGGGTTATGGGGAGAAGGCAGGAAAATGGGGATGAGGAGCATATCAGCCATGATCGAATGGCGGAGCGGACTCAATGGGCCGAATGGCCTAATTCTGCTCTTACATCTTATGAACTTATGAACATCAAGAATATTTCTTTGCTCATTCTTATGCATCGATGATGTGGCCAATCCTTATTGCCCACACCCAAGTGCCCTTCAGAAGGAATTAGTAAACCACCTACTTGAAGCACTGCAGTCTTTGTCACATGGGTACCCCCAGAGTGCTGTTACTGACGGAACTCCAGGAATTTGACCTAGCAATAATGAAGGAATGGAGATGCTGTTCCAAGTCAGGATAGTATGTGACGCGAGGGGGACTTGCACATGGCGGTGCTCCCGTGAGTGTGCTGCCCTTGTCCTTCTCTATGGTAGAGACTGCAGGTTTGTAAGGCCTGGCGATTTGCGGAGTTATGGTTGACAGTCAAATTTCTCATCAACAGTGACCTCTTTAAAGTTGTTGCTGATGGTAATGCCATAGAGACAAGTTAGATTTTTGTTGGAGATAGTCATTACTTGGCACACCTGTGTGAATATTACTATTTCATAGCCTGAATGTTTTTGTATGAAGACACATAGTTTTGTATGAATTCAGATAAAGCAAACACCCTGCAATCAGGTAAAGACATCTCTTTTTCTGACCTTATAATGGATGGAAAAATCACTGAGTAAGCAGCTGAAAATGATTGGGACTAGGACGCTACTCTGAGAAGCACCTATCCTACAGCTGAAATGATTTTCCTCCAACAACCACAAACACCTTCCTTGACACTTGGTATGACTTTAGCTTCTGGAGAGCTTTCCCTGATTTTCAGTGTCTTGAATTTCGCTAGGTCTCCTTGATGTCACACTTATTCAAATGCTACCTTGTCTCACATCACTTCTGAAATTCAACTTTTTTTTGGTCCATGTTTAGACCAATGTTGCACGAGGTTTGGAGCAGAATGTCTTAGCGGAGCCTAACCTGGGTATTAGGAGGTAAATTAGCAAGTGTCATTTGTTGATATCTTCCACCACTTTGCAGATGACTGAGAGTAGGCCGATGGGATAGTAAATGGCCAGATTTAAATTTTATTGCTTACTTGTGCAATTATCTATTTTGTCAGGTGGACGTCAATGTTGTTGCAGCTATATGAAACAGCTTACAGAGGTGTGTCTAATTCTGGAGCACTACCACCATAATATTGTTTTCAGCACGATCGCCAGAAAATTGCCAGGGGCTATAGCTTTTGTTGTGTCAATTGTATCCAGCTATTTGTTGATACTACATGGAGTGAATCGAATTGACTGAAAACTAGCATCCATGATGGTAGGGATCTCAGGGAAAGATTAAGATGGATTATCCATTTGCCACTTCCAGCTTTGGGAAAGATGACGGCAGAGTGGTAATATCACTGCACTAATAATCTAGAGGCCGAGGCTAATGCTCTGGGAACACGGCACAAATCAAATTTAAATTCAATTAGTAACTCTGGAAGATGAAGCTAGTCATAGTTATGGTAACCATGACAGCTATCATCAACTGTTGTAAAAACCCATCTGGTTCACTTATGTCCTTTATGGAAAGAAGCCTGCCATTTTTAACCTGGTCTGGCTTACACGAGACTCCAGACCCACAGCAATGTGGTTGACTCTTAACTGCTCACTGAAACGGCCTAGTAAGTCACTCAGTTCCAGGACAATTGGGGATTGGTAAATGCTGGCCTTGTCAACAGCACCCAGATCACATGATTTTTTTAAAAAAAACACTTCAGCCTTGTCCTTTGCACCAACAGGCTGGGCTCTGCCATCATTGAGGATAGAGATTTTGATGGAGCTTCTCCTTTATTAACTGCTTAATTGTACAGCTGGATGTAGCAGGGCTGCAGAAATGTTATCTCATCCATTGGTATGGGATAGCCTAGCTCTGTCTACGCATGCCAATTCTGCTGGTTCACCAGGTTAGAGCTGATTTTTAGGTATGCCGGTTGCTCCCCCTGGCATGATTGCCAACATTCCTCATTGAACTAAAATTGATCCTCTGACATGATTGTAATGTTAGAGTGAGGAATGTGCTGGGCCATGAGGCTGCAGCTTGTAATGGAATGTAATTCTACTGCCGAGTCAGGGTGGTAAGCAGAGCATGGACATATTAACATAATTCATCATACAGAAACCACTCAAAAAATAACTTTCAATAGAAATCATATAATGCAAATAAAGACATGACTGAGTCAAATTAGTCTCTCTTTTCGTATTAAACAGTCACAGAATATATAAAGGTTACCATACAGAGCAAATCATTCAGCCTGTCAATTCTGTGACACAATTTTAACTGAAATAAGCTATCATACACAATGCAAATTACACCACAGACTATCATTTTTAATGTGCTCCATACTATTGATATCAGTACTTCAAAGAAGCACTTATTCTTTATTCATGAGCTGAGTTGCAGATTCTGAAACACTATTCTACCATACAAGAATCAAAGTCAAGCACAAACTCCTTCGCAAACATCATCTGTACACATGCATAAATAAAAAGAGATGCTGGAAATACTTGGCAGGTCAAGCAACATCTGTGGAGAGAGAAACAGAGTTACTGTTTTATCAAAGCTGGGAAAAGTTCGAGTTGCAATAGGCTTGGAGCAAAGGATAGGTGGTACAAGAACAAAAGGATAGGGTGGAAGATGGGAAAGTTTGAATGAAAGAGCTAGTCTTACTAGTGGGGCGGCACAGTAGCACAGTGGTTAGCACTGCTGCTTCACAGCTCCAGGGACCTGGGTTCGATTCCCGGCTTGGGTCACTGTCTGTGTGGAGTTTGCACATTCTCCTCGTGTCTGCATGGGTTTCCTCCGGGTGCTCCGGTTTCCTCCCACAGTCCAAAGATGTGCGGGTTAGGTTGATTGGCCATGCTAAAATTGCCCCTTAGTGTCCTGGGATGCGTAGATTAGAGGGATTAGCGGGTAAAATATGTCGGGATATAGGGGTAGGGCCTGGGTGGGATTGTGATTGGTGCAGACTCGATGGGCCGAATGGCCTCTTTCTGTACTGTAGGGTTTCTATGATTTCTATGAAAATCAAAGGGAATGGTGACGGACAAGAAACAAAATTTGCGCCCAGAGCAGGTGTGCTGCTGCAGAGTTTATGGTCTGAAATTGTTGAACTCAATGGAGATTCCAGAAGGCTGTAAAGTGAATAATTGAAAGAGGAGCTGCTGTTCCTCAAGCTTCACTGGGAGAGTGCAACTGGCAGTGATGAAGGTCAGCATGAGGGCAAGGTGGAATTAAAATGACTGGCTACTGTAAACTTGGGATTATGCTTGCAGACTGAACAGTGTTCCGCAAAGCAGTCACCCAATCTGCATTTGGTCGCCACCGTGAAAAGGAGACAAAGAGAAAAAAAATAAACAAAAGTTGTGCCTAGAGCTGGTGTGCTGCCAGTCTTCTCTTGTCCCATCATCGTTCCCTCTGGCCCTGTCATTCAATGGCTCCTGTCATACACCCCATCACAAAACCTCCCTTTTGTCCTTGTCCTACCTAGCCTTTTGTTCAAAAGCTATTACATCTATAACAAAAGGCCATTAACCTGAAATTGTAACTGTGTCTCATTTCACAGGTGCTCTCTGACCTGAGCGTTTCAGCATTTTTGGTTTTATCTCAGATTTCCAGCATCTACAGTATTCTGCTTGGATCCATACATGATGTGGAGATGCCGGCGTTGGATTGGGGTAAACACAGTAAGAAGTTTAACAACACCAGGTAAAAGTTCAACAGGTTTATTTGGTAGCAAAAGCCACACTAGCTTTCGGAGCTGCAAGCCCCTTCTTCAGGTGAGTGGGAATTCTGTTCACAAACAGAGCATATAAAGACACAGACTCAATTTTCATGAATAATGGTTGGAATGCGAATACTTACAACTAATCAAGTCTTTAAGAAACAAAACAATGTGAGTGGAGAGAGCATCAAGACAGGCTAAAAAGATGTGTATTGTCTCCAGACAAGACAGCCAGTGAAACTCTGTGGGGGTTACAAATAGTGTGCCATGAACCCAAGATCCCGGTTGAGGCCGTCCTCGTGTGTGCGGAACTTGGCTATCAGTTTCTGCTCAGCGACTCTGCGCCGTCGTGTGTCGCGAAGGCCGCCTTGGAGAACGCTTACCCAAATATCAGAGGCCGAATGCCCGTGACCGCTGAAGTGCTCCCCAACAGGAAGAGAACAGTCTTGCCTGGTGATTGTCGAGCGGTGTTCATTCATCCGTTGTCGCAGCGTCTGCATAGTTTCCCCAATGTACCATGCCTCAGGACATCCTTTCTTGCAGCGTATCAGGTAGACAACGTTGGCTGAGTTGCAAGAGTATGTACCGTGTACCTGGTGGATGGTGTTCTCACGTGAGATGATGGCATCTGTGTCGATGATCCGGCACGTCTTGCAGAGGTTGCTGTGGCAGGGTTGTGTGGTGTCATGGTCACTGTTCTCCTGAAGGCTGGGTAGTTTGCTGCAGACAATGGTCTGTTTGAGGTTGTGCGGTTGTTTGAAGGCAAGAAGTGGGGGTGTGGGGATGGCCTTGACGAGATGTTCGTCTTCATCAATGACATGTTGAAGGCTCCGGAGGAGATGCCGTAGCTTCTCCGCTCCGGGGAAGTACTGGACAACGAAGGGTACTCTGTCCACTGTGTCCCGTGTTTGTCTTCTGAGGAGGTCGGTGCGGTTTTTCGCTGTGGCGCATCGGAACTGTTGATCAATGAGTCGAGCGCCATATCCTGTTCTTATGAGGGCATCTTTCAGTGTCTGGAGGTGTCTGTTGCGATCCTCCTCATCCGAGCAGATCCTGTGTATTCGGAGGGCTTGTCCGTAGGGGATGGCTTCTTTAACGTGTTTAGGGTGGAAGCTGGAGAAGTGGAGCATCGTGAGGTTATCCGTGGGCTTGCGGTACAGTGAGGTGCCCGTCCTTAATGGAGATGCGTGTGTCCAAGAATGCAACCGATTCCGGAGAGTAGTCTATGGTGAGTCTGATGGTGGGATGGAACTTGTTGATGTCATCATAGAGTTGTTTCAGTGATTGTTCACCATGAGTCCAAAGGAAGAAAATGTCATCGATGTATCTAGTGTATAGCATCGGTTGAAGGTCCCATGCGGTGAAGAAGTCTTGTTCGAACCTGTGCATGAAGATGTTGGCATATTGAGGTGCGAATTTGGTCCCCATGGCTGTTCCGTGTGTCTGAATGAAGAACTGGTTGTTGAAGGTGAAGATATTGTGGTCCAGGATGAAGCGGATGAGATGTAAAATTGCATCTGGAAACTGGCAGTTGTTGGCGCTGAGCACTGAGGCCGTTGCAGCAATGCCATCGTCATGGGGGATGCTGGTGTAGAGTGCCGAGACATCCATTGTGACAAGGAGCGCTCCTGGTTCAACTGCTCCATGTGTGCCGAGTTTCTGTAGGAAGTCCGTCGTGTCACGACAAAAGCTGGGGGTTCTTTGTACAATGGGTTTCAGGATGCCCTCGACATAGCCGGAGAGGTTCTCGCACAGGGTCCCATTGCCCGATACGATGGGACGGCCGGGTGTGTTTGCCTTGTGTATCTTTGGGAGGCAGTAGAGATCTCCAACGCGGGGAGTACGTGAGGCTTGCAGCTCTGAAAGCTAGTGTGGCTTTTGCTACCAAATAAACCTGTTGGACTTTAACCTGGTGTTGTTAAACTTCTTACTGGATCCATACAAGCATATTTCCCAGCAGCAGCGACGGGATACTATTCCAGAACAGAAACCCCGACTAATTTTTCCCTGTTACGATCTGGGGACAGTCAAGGACGACTGGACCTCCCCCTACTATTTCCCCAGAGATCAGCTAACTCAGCACAAATAAGTGATAGAACCTGGGCTGCTCCCGACCCATTCAGCTCATGACCACAATAGAGAATTCACATGTCCACTGAACCACCAGCATAGCAGTGCTGCAGTTAAATGTTAAACAAAGTAATTTAAAGTGAATTTACATATTGAACAAACAAAAGAATTACTAAGTTACTGCCAAATAGGACAAATTACTGAAGTAATGCACCCACATTATCAATATTGCAAGTGAGAGGTCCTCATTACAAAATATTTCTGCAACATCTTGACAAAACAACTTTCCAATTAAGGAAGCAAGTAAAGATAACAGAACAATAGAAGTTTCCATTAAAAGTCTAGCTGCATTATGAATCTGCCTTGGGGAGGGGCGCTCCTGACATATGCGATAATGCCAACTATCCAAATACAGCCATAAAAATGACTAAAGAAAAAGCAGATCAATAAAGGTTCTAGAATTTTATATTCTTTTTGTCCATGGTAAAATTGTATTAATACAAACTGGACATTAAAGCTAGATATTCACAAGGAAACAATGCCTCTAAAAGGGCAGCACTGCTGCCCCACAGCGTCAAGGACCCGGTTCAATTCCAGTCTTGGGTAACTGTCTGCATGGAGTTTACATGTTCTCTTTGTGTCTGCATGGGTTTCCTCTGGGTGCTTTGGTTTCCTCAATCGAAAAATGTGCAGGGTAGGTTGATTGGCCATATTAAATTTTCCCTTTATGTCGCAAGATTTATAGGTTAGGGGGATTAGCAGGCTAAATACATGGGGTTACAGGGATTGGGTAAGATGCTCTACTGGAGAGTCAGTGCAGATGTGATGGTTCGAATGGCTTGCTTCGACACTATAGAGATTCTAATAAAATGATATGCATGTTAGTAGGACTTTGAGCATTTAGAAGATTAAGTTCCTGGAATAACAGGAATTCTCAAGTGCTGAAAATTACCATCAAGTGTAGATTGTTAAAACTGGCATTTTCTATATTACAAGTGTAAAAATTTGCTACTTGCTAGGGGCATTAACAATTTCTTTAATTGGGAAGTATGACATGCCATATTTGACTTACTAAGTGATATCCAATTGGAAAATAACATATCCAAAGTTAAATCAACAGTGATTTCATGTAAACGTAACACTTAAGGACTTTCTAAGAGAATTAAGATGCAAATTCAATCTAATTTGAATGACAATACTAATAGCATAAATAATATTTCTCAAACTGAAACCACCAGAAAGGAATGAAAAAGTAGTTTCAAGGAAACAAACTTTTCGGTGAGGACTGAAAAACAAACCAACAGTTTTCCTTAATCCTATCCCATGGATCAGATAGTTCGACAGGTAACTTTAACAGCAACATCTGTAAACTGGACCACCATACTAGTATAATCAAAATCAGATAGCAGACTTTGAGGTGAAGGTAAGAAATATATTGAGTTGCATGATTAAAGCATACACTGCAATACAATAACTTCACTAATGTTTCGAACAATTGGTATTCAGGCACTCAATAGAATTTTTTTAAAATAGAGCTCTGCCAGACTTTAGTCCCATTATGCAATGCAGTGACTGCATAACACTGGAAATTACATCAACAGTGCTCCAACAGACTATATTGTGATTCAGACTTCTTGAGATGCAGACAACAGATGTGTGGTACAGAATTACGAGTTACAGCATTTAGACTTCTGCGGCGTTCACAACATTGTGCCATCAAAAGGCAACTGGTTCATAACATCAGTGGTCCTTATCAACTCCTTGTTTCTTTATTTTTGCCCATTTCGTCTTGCATTTCTCATTGAGTTACAAAGTCCCTCCAGTACTTCTCCTAGAATCCATCCCATACCCTCACCTCCAGCTTCCCTAGGCACCATGAAGTTATTCATTGTAGGTAATAAGGACTAACAGATAGAGGAGTCTTTAATTCCATTGATCTGAGTGGGTTGATCTTAACAGGTGAAAGGGCATTACACTATATCTTTTTTCTCAGGTGACTACAAACTCCTTTGATAAGTTATTGCTTTTAAATTGGTATGCATGTAAAGCCTCACTTGTGAGTGGAGCTCCTTGTAAAACCTGATAAATTTGCAAACACACCTTCCCTGTCTTTTAGGGAAAAATACAAGCAAAGCAATTTAACTCATTCCCTTCTTTCACGTTCACCATACTAAGTACTACCTACCTCTCTTTGCAATAATAATCTACTTGGCCAGTGCTTCAAGCTGATAAGTAGTGAAAAACAAATACTGCCTTCCGCCTGCTGGTCTATGCCCAATAGCACATGTTCATCCCCATGTTATTTTGGGGAGTGCACAGGACATGAAAATTCAAAAGTGAGAGAAGATGCAGTTCAGGGTGGCCACCATGTTTGTAGAACATGCATAAGGGAGAGAATCCTCTTTACAACCTTTATACCCAATAGCAGCCTTTCATGTTACCAGGGCCTTTCCTACACTTAAGTCCCTCTCTTTTATAACAGGTTAACTCTCCTGAATTCAATTCTGTCTTGCATGACCTTATATAATGCCTCTAGCATCTATTGTTGTAGTGTGTGAGGGAATTTTTAGAGAGTAGTAAAAAGAACTCAGTCCATAGCATTAGCATGAACTATAGTCTTAATAGCACTTGCTTTGTTTAATCCTTATATACAAGAGTGTTTGTTTAAAAATATGCAATCTTGTGGCATGGTTCTGTTGGTTAATTGCTGTGTTCAGATTTTTCCTAACAGGATCATGACAACAGTTAATCAAATCCAATATTAATAACTATCACAGGACTAAAACTCCACATGACAAATGTAATTTGTTCAGGTTAATCATTATCTTCATCCTTTCTCATTTGAAATTTCGAGGAAGCCGCCTCTCCACTTTGTGCAATTCACTGCATAATGATTCTCTGAATCACAGCTGAAAACCCTTGTAACAGCTTCTTGAGTATTCCTGGGATTCATTTGTCTATTATTGCTATTCAAATTGTCTTCTGTTGGAATAACAAGAACAAAAATCAGATCTGCTAAAAATGCTTTCATTTCTGCCTGTCTTTAATCCTTCCACTGTTTTGATGCCCGCATCCAGCACCTTGACCGTTTGAAATCTGGCAGAATCCATTGTATCTTAAATTGTCTTGTTTGTTCCACGAAGGGTGAAGAAAACAACTGTTTCCCCAGGAATATTTTCAAGGCAACAAATATCTGATCCAAAAGGGTCTGCCTTCTTGAGAACCCAACACCAGTTGGTATTAAGAGTCTGTCCATGTGAAACACGTTGGCACTATTGAGCAAGCTAGCACTGATCCAGGGATCTGTAAATTAAAGCTCATCAATCTAACATAGAAAATACTTATGATTTAATTCTAAGGCCATACCTTGTTTCTGTTTTGGTAGGGACATAAACCACATCCACATATTGACGGCATTCTTCCATAGATCATATGGCTCCGACTTCAAGAACACACAGGGTCATATGCTGACCATTTACACTTGCTTACTGCCATTTTTCAGAGAAGAGGGCTGGAACTTTCTGTCTGGAAGTATGTTTCTGAAAATTCCAAACCTTTAAGCAAACATCCTCTGCTTCCATGTTCGATTCCAGAAAGTCGGTTAGTGAAGCAGAGAGAAATGGAGCCAATCTTTATCGACACTCCTACATTTATTTACATAGTCACAGATTACAAGCATATACCTCCCAACCCAACCACCACAGTTTCAGTCCGTATCAACTGATAGGGGCACAAATGAATCCCCAGTTAATGCCAATTAAACACAATTAATATACAACATCACACACTTCAAGATCAGGACTGGGCATGGTAGTCAAAGTGTGACCTATTTGAAGCATGGTTTTCTTTGATTTCTACTTTCCAGTTTTCATTACTCAACACTATTTGCTTTGTTGATTGTTGCTCTATTACAATTGAACATGTTGAATGTCAATGTGATCATTAGTCATGGTGGTATAATTCATGAAATACTTAGGCCACCCATGTTTTCTTCCTACATGCAATATTCTTTACTCAAAGAAATCAAAATGCATCTGTCACTATTCCAGCTACTTTGTTATTTTGTTCTAGCCATCTTTTCAGATTCAAAGGCCACTCCTTGATCGATGTCATTTGTGAAATAGCCATGAATCACAGTAATGCTACACTGCCTGACACATTCCCCTAACAAGGATTCAGATGGGGCTGGATTATGGCAACTCCTTTCACTGCTAATAACCAGACCTTTTTTTATTTAGATGCATTGTACATTTGCTGCAAATTCTATTTTGAGATTAAACTTGCTCTTGGTGGCACTGGTCTTTAAATGCTGGTGCCCATTTTGTTCAGATTTCCATGACCACTATACATGGCGCGGCACAGTGCCTCACAGCGCCAGAGACCCGTGTTCAATTCCAGCCTCGGATCACTGACTGTGTGGAGTTTGCACATTCGCCCCGTGTCTGCATGGGTTTCCTCCGGGTGCTCCGGTTTCCTCCCAGAGTCCGAAAGATGTGTGTGTTAGGTGGACTGGCCATGCTAAATTGACTCTAGTGTCAGGGGGATTAGCAGAGTAAATATGTGGGGTTACGGGAATAGGGCCTGGGTGGGATTGTGGTTGGTGCAGACTCGATGGGTCGAATGGCCTCCTTCTGCACTGTAGGGATTCTATGGATTCCACGCACACTGACAGCAATCCTGTACCATGCAGGCATGCTGCTTTGGAAGCAAAGTTAAGCTCAATTCTACCCTCAAATCAACATCCATAACATGAGTTACTGGACATTAACTTTGAACCTTGGTGGTTTCATTTTTCCCCCTTTTTACCCAAGAACAACTGTAAGCAGCCCAATGGTGCCCTACTGAGCTCAGCTGGCTCAGGACGTACAGAATTGAACCCAGAGGTTAGTGCTACATAGGATGGTGCCTTTACCTCAGACAATAGGGAGCTGCTGAGAATATTGCCCTGTGGCAGTGCATTCCTATAAAGTTAAGAAATGTTTGCACAACCCTAATTATAAATCAGCATACATTTAACATTTAGGAAAATTGGGTTGTTAAATGCATTGTCATGTAACCAAGTGTCAAGAAAGCTGTTTTTAAGTTTTATGCATCTACGTGTGTGTGTATGTTGTGCATCAGAAGGCACTTTTATACAGGCAATTATTTAGCTTCGTTTCTAGGCAATTGGCACTGAGCCAGTTCTCAATATTTAACATATGAAAATACAGCTAACATACTAATTTGTATGTTTGTAAGAAGACATTGTGTGGTGGTTGATGGGAATTGTTCATCCTGGAGTTCAGTCACTAGTGGTGTACCGCAAAGATCTGTTTTGGGGCCACTGCTGTTTGTCATTTTTATAAATGACCTGGATGAGGGCATAGAAGGATGGGTTAGTAAATTTGCGGATGACACTAAAGTCGGTGGAGTTGTGGACAGTGCGGAAGGTTGTTGCAGGTTACAGAGGGACATAGATAAGCTGCAGTGCTGGGCTGAGAGGTGGCAAATGGAGTTCAATGCGGAAAAGTGAGGCGATTCACTTTGGGAGAAGTAACAGGATTACAGAGTACTGGACTAATGGTAAGATACTTGGTAGTGTGGATGAACAGAGAGATCTCGGTGTCCATGTGCATAGATCCCTGAAAGTTGGCACCCAGGTTGATAGGGTTGTTAAGAAGGCGTACGGAGTGTTAGCTTTATTGGTAGAGGGATTGAGTTTCGGAGCCAGGAGGTCATGTTGCAGCTGTACAAAACTCTGGTGCGGCCGCACTTGGAGTATTGCGTATAGTTCTGGTCACCGCATTATAGGAAGGATGTGGATGCAATGGAAAGGGTGCAGAGGAGATTTACCAGGATGTTGCCTGGTATGGTGGGAAGGTCTTATGAGGAAAGGCTGAGGGACTTGAGGTTGTTTTCGTTAGAGAGAAGGTGGTTAAGAGGTGACTTAATAGAGGCATACAAGATGATCAGAGGATTAGTTAGGGTAGATAGTGAGAGCCTTTTTCCTCGGATGGTGATAGCTAGCACAAGGGAACATAGTTTTAAATTGAGGGGTGATAGATATAGTGCAGATGTCAGAGGTAGTCTTCACTCAGAGTAGTAAGGGCGTGGAATGCCCTGCCTGCAGCAGTAGTGGACTTGTCAACATTAAGGGCATTTAAATTGTCATTGGATAAACATATGGATGATATTGGAATAGTGTAGGTTAGATGGGCTTTAGATTGGTTTCACTGGTCGGCGCAACATCGAGGGCCGAAGGGCATGTACTGCGCTGTAATGTTCTATGATGTACAAATTAGGCATGATGTGGAGATGCTGGCGTTGGACTGGGGTAAACACAGTAAGAAGTTTAACAACGCCAGGTTAAAGTCCAACAAGTTTATTTGGTAGCAAAAGCCACACAAGCTTTCGGAGCCCCAAGCCCCTTCTTCAGGTGGCTTTTGCTACCAAATAAACCTGTTGGACTTTAACCTGGTGTTGTTAAACTTCTTACTACAAATTAGGGGCAGGAGTAGGCCGTACAGCCCATTGAGCCTGCTCTGTCATTTAATAAGATGATGGCTGATCTGATTGTGGCCTCAGCAACTTTCCTGTCTACCCCCTCTACCCTTTGACTCCCTTGTCAATCGAGAATCTACATAACTCAGCCTTAAAAATATTCCATGAACCTGCTTTCACTGCTCTCTGGGAAGAAAATTCCACAGGCTAATGACCCTCAAAAGATTTCTCCTCGTCTCCGTCTTAAATGGGAGACCTCTTACTTTTAAACTGCATCCCCGAGCATTAGTCTCTCATAAGTGGAAATATCCTCTCAACATCCTCCCTGTCAAGTCCTCTCAGGATCTTAAGTTTTAACAAGTTCACTTCTCATTCTTCTAACTCCAATGGATACAGGTCCTCCTTGTCTAACCTTTCCTCATAAGGTAACCCCTCCATTCCAGGAATCAGTCAAGCGAACCTTCCCTGGACTGTTTCTAATGCAATATATCCTAAGTAAGGAGACTAAAACTCTACACATTACTCCAGCTGTGGTTTCATCAACACTCTGTACAATTGTAGCAAAACATCCCTACTTTTATATTCCACTCCCCTTGCAATAAATGACATTCCATTTGTCTTCCATCTGACCAACTAAATCGGATTTGTTTAATGCAAAAAAAGTGTAGATCCAGATTTTCAGGGTTCCCTAATTGTGCAGCATGGCACAGACAGATCTGAACAAAATGAACAGCTGCATACAGTCTGATAGCGAGCAGTGCCACTGAAAAGCAAGTCCTTTACTGTAGGTTTGGGAAATGCTGGACTTTTCCCCTGATATTGCATAAACTTGCAACCTCCAAGGGAGTTCCATAGCTGCTGTCAAATTATTAATAGAACATAGAACAGTACAGCACAGAACAGGCCCTTCGGCCCACGATGATGTGCCAAGCTTTGTCTGAAACCCAGATCAAGCTATTTCCTCCCTATCATCCCGAAGTACTCCATGTGCCTATCCAATAGCTTCTTAAATGTTCCTAAAGTTTCTGACTCCACTATCACTGCAGGCAGTCTATTCCACACCCCAGCCACTCTGAGTAAAAAACCTACCTCGGACATCCTTCCTATATCTCCCACCATGAACCCTATAGTTATGCCCCCTAGTTACCACTCCATTCACCCGAGGAAATAGTCTTTGAACGTTCACTCTATCTATCCCCCTCATCATCTTATAAACCTCTATCAAGTCTCCTCTCAACCTCCTCCGCTCCAAAGAGAAAAGCCCAAGTTCCCTCAACCTTTCCTCATAAGACCTACCCTCCAAACCAGGCAGCATCCTGGTAAATCTCCTCTGCACTCTTTCCAGTGTCTCCACATCCTTCTTATAGTGAGGTGACCAGAACTGCACACAATATTCCAAATGTGGTCTCACCAAGGTCCTGTACAGTTGCAGCATAACCCCACGGCTCTTAAACTCAAACCCCCTGTTAATGAACGCTAACACACTATAGGCCTTCTTCATGGCTCTATCCACTTGAGTGGCAACCTTCAGAGATTTAGGGACATGAACCCCAAGATCTCTCTGTTCCTCCACATTCTTCAGAACCGTATCTTTGACCCTGTAATCCACATTTAAATTTGTCCTACCAAAATGAATCACCTCACATTTGTCAGGGTTAAACTCCATTTGCCATTTTTCAGCCCAGCTCTGCATCCTATCTATATCTCTTTGCAGCCTACAACAGCCCTCCACCTCATCTACTACTCCACCAATCTTGGTGTCATCAGCAAATTTACTGATCCACCCTTCAGCCCCCTCCTCCAAGTCATTTATAAAAATGACAAATAGCAGAGGACCAAGCACTGATCCCTGTGGCACTCCGCTGGTAACCGGTTTCCAGTCCGAAAATTTTCCATCCACCACCATCCTGTCTTCTGTTAGATAGCCAGTTACCTATCCAATCGGCCTAACTTCCCTCTATCCCACACATCCTTACTTTCTTCATAAGCCGACCATGGGGGACTTTATCAAACGCCTTACTAAAATCCATGTATATGACATCAACTGCACTACCATCATCTACATACTTTGTTACCTCCTCAAAAAATTCTATCAAATTTGTGAGGCAAGACTTGCCCTTCACAAATCCGTGCTGACTATCCCGGATTAAGCTGCATCTTTCTAAATGGTCGTAAATCCTATCCCCGAGGACCTTTTCCATCAACTTACCGACCACCGAAGTAAGACTAACCGGCCTATAATTACCAGGGTCATTTCTATTCCCTTTCTTAAACAGAGGAACCACATTTGTCACTCTCCAGTCCTCTGGCACCACCCCCGTGGACAGTGAGGACGCAAAGATCAATGCCAAAGGCTCTGCTATCTCATCCCTTGCCTCCCAAAGACTCCTAGGATATATTTCATCAGGCCCAGGGGACTTATCAACTTTCAGTTTCTTCAAAATTGCGAGTACATCTTCCCTCCGAACATCTTCTTCCTCCAGCCTCTCAGCCTGTGACACCCTCTCTTCCTCAAAAACATGGCCCCTCTCCTTGGTGAACACTGAAGAAAAGTATTCATTCATCACCTCTCCTATCTCTTCTGACTCCATGCACAAATTCCCACTGCCGTCCTTGACCAGCCCCAACCTCACCCTGGTCATTCTTTTATTCCTCACATTTTATTTTATTATTTTATTCTCTAATAAAATCATATTTGTACTCAAAGCCTGACAGGAACTAATCTATGGAGTTTTTAGTTAATAAAAAAATTGCATCAGCATCTCTCCAACACTGAAATAACAAAGCCGAGTGGGCTATGAAACAAAATGCATTATATAGCTTCAAACAGACAAGATCAGAAGCCGTCAAAACATTTTAAAGCTCATTTCAAAAAAGACAAAACCGTTCCCAATGCAATAATTTGAGGAAAATAGTTTGGTGCAAAACTACTGCTGAAAAGAACCAGCAGAATTATACAATTACTAACAATAGCAGGAATTCAATTTCATTAAGAAATTAGATTCTTTCTAGATGGGAGATACAATCAGAGTCAAATAATGACAAGAACATTTTTTTGCACAACGTTAACTAGATCATGTGTTTTTGCTATTATTTAGTATCCCCATCACTCAATTCATTATTCCTTGATAAAGGAGGTGGAAAGGAATGGGCAGCATGGTGGCACTGCCACCTCCTGGTTTGGGTCACTGTCTGTGCGAAGTCTGCATGTTCTCCCCGTGTCTGTGTGGGTTTCCTCCGGATGCTCCGGTTTCCTCCCACAGTCCAAAAGATATGCTGGTTAAGTGCATTGGCCATGCTAAATTCACCCTCAGTGTACCGGAACAGGTGCAGGAACGTGGCAACTAGGGGATTTTCACAATAACTTCATTGCAGTGTTAATGTAAGCCTACTTGCGACACTAATAAATAAACTTAACCTTAAACTTTTATTTTCCATGACTTGATCTAGTTCTGTGACCACACAAACTATGCAGCTTGTCTCATCTGTGCAATCCTTTTCATCATTCTCAACTTATTTCTGAATTGTATTACTTGCGGAATTAGAGATAAGCCTACATCCCATTATGGTTCACCCAGTTGGGAAAAACGTCATGAATAAATTAACTCTCAAAATAAACTCTTGCTGAAACAGTATGATTGTACCAAAATGTCTGCCAAGAAAGCCATTAAAGATTTTGTGGACTTTAAAATCACAGATTCTATTAAATTTTGATTGCACATGAAGGTACTACAAGAATGCTTGAATAAAAGGCTTTAGTTTGCTGCTGAAATTATGCTCCTCTAACGATACTGCAGTTCTCAATTAGTGAACGAGCAAGACCATCAAACCTGTGCCTTTTGATCTTTAAGAAGTGCTACCCCTCATATAAGCACTTTTCCAGGGCACCTCAAGTGCATTGCACATTGTGGGATTGTACTAGAGAGCTGGAAGGCTTCTGGTTCAATCCTAAGCCTATGCAGAGTTAGTTCATCTCAACCAGAATAATCGGAGGCTCAGTTACAATACAGTTCCATTAGCTGCCAGCCCTCTGTACACTTCACTGATGGACACATCTGGAAAGAGTTCTGCACTTATACTTATTATAGCTCTTTACCACAATGTCCCAAAGATCTCTGCACAGCCAATTAACTTGTTTTGAAGTGCACTCATTTCACTGTTATATAGGCAAACATAACACCCAAGATGCACATAGCAAGATCCCACAAACAGAAAATGAGATAAGTGCCAGATAACTTGTTTTTGATGTTGTTGGTTGAGACACCAAGAAAACAACCTGATCTTTAACTAGTTTTCTATCATCTTCAGTTAAACAGACAGATGTAGTCCTTAGTGCTTCTGATATGACTGAAGAGGAGTGAGGTTTGTTGTGTTGCGAGCCTAGACAAGGTGTATGAACCCTTGGCATACTGGTTCCTATATATGAGAGCGTACACTGCCACATCATGTCTTGTATGGCAGTATCCTGATGTTCCCTTTCTCTGGGTTATTTCATGGCATGTCCTGGGATGCGGAGTCAGGCCCATATTACCCCATAAGGAATCCCACGTAGTGTGTAGCTCTGTCTTAGTTATCCTGTAAAGGAGGGCGTCAACATGGGGTCATATGCCCATGGTTTTATCCTGTTATCCTGAGATCCCCCACTCTTCCTGATATCCTTCATTCATATGAGAGGAGATACTGACTACAACAATTGCAATGATTGACAATTTGAACCACTTGTATGGATTTCATTTTCTGTTTACATGAAATAATGATTACTTTGCACTGTACTAGATTTTGGGGATTTGTTGCATTTGGTAAAACATAAAACTTCCAATAAAAATATTTAAAAATAATTAGGCATGCATATCAAGGAATATGCATCAAAGAGTAAATTGGGTTTGAGATATAGATCAGCTATGATCTAATTGAATGACAGAACAGGGCAAATGTTCCACAATCCTTTTCCTATATGTATCACAACTAAACGACCAAGACATCAAACGTTAGCAAGTTTACATCATGGGGGCAAGCCCAAGCCATTATCCTCGCAATGCCACACATGCACACTTTCCATTAGCAACATTCATTCTTGGAATTTGGGCATTGCTGGTAAAGAAACATTTTACTGCTCATCACTAGCTGCCTCGAGATTAGTCAGCTACTTTCTTGAACCACAGTAGCCTGTGTTGCGAAAGTGCTATCTAAAAGAATTCCGAGAACAAGTTCCAGGATTTTGACCACTAACAAGGAACCACAATACTTGTCCAAGTCAGGATAGTGGGTGGTGAAAAGGCACTGCCCTCAATCCCTCTAGCTGGCAGAAGTTGCAGTTTGCCGAGTTGCTACAATGCATCCTGCAGATTGTACGCATTACAGGCATGATATGCAATGGTGGATGGAAGAATGTTCAGTTACTGGACAAAGTAGGGTATGATTTCATCTCTCGAACCCATGGACTCCAAGCCCAATTTTAATACCTCTACCAGCATCCCAGGCAAAATAAAGCTGGGGGCCTTCAGATGCATGTGGATGTTTGATGCTCGCATACCCTGCTGAATAAGTAGCACATTCCATTGAAAACTCTATAATCCTACATCCGACTATTTTTCAGCTGCTTCGGTGCACATAAAACCAATGTAGAGCAATAATGACAGAATGAAACATTTACTAACTAGAGACATCAGTGCAAGCAGATAATATATGTTAATATCCTACTTGAGGGGTTGTACTCCAATCTAAGTATAGGTGTAAACACACAAGAGCAGTCTCAACTGGAATTGGAGACTAATCAAAGGCAGGTTACCAATCTGCCAGCCCCAGCTAACAGCTCTATCAGCTGAAAGGACCATGGGAAGGGAGGTTCAAGTCGGAAGGGCTTCAAAGTAAATTTTTTTTAGCTTTTTAAGCTGAGAGTAGGGAATTTTAACTTGTTAAATTTGAAGGTAATTTATTAACAATTTTGTTTTCTATCTTTACCAAAATCAGAATATTGCTTGTTGACTTTATATACAACTTCCCTTACAACTTTGGATGGATTAGCTGCCAGAGTGAAATGAAACATCTTATAAATACGACACACAAGGAAGATTTGTATTTATAGCATTTTCCAGGATGTCCCAAAACACTTTATGCCAATGAAATATTTCTGAAATGTAGTCATTGTTGTAATGCAGGAAACAGTGCAGTGAATTTGCAAACAGAAAGTGCTCAGAGGTAACATTAAACTATGGCCTGGATTTTACAGTCAGCAAATACACAACGACACTCGCTGCTGACCTTGAAGAAAGTTGTGCTGAGCGATTTGGTGATCTCTGTAGCAAGAACTTGAACACTTGACACACAATTGAATGTTTTGATAGTTTAGCTGATAGTTTAATGGGGGTTCAGAGCATAATACCAATAATCAAATCACTTTTAAAAAATTACAGAGAGCAAAACAAAGATTGGGCAACAAAATGGAGTTAAGATAGGTGGTAAAATACCATGAAAAAGCTTCAATTACATTGTAAAAATATATTAACAGAAACACAGGTTGTCTGGGAATTTTTTGAGCAGACCCAAACAATTGACGACGGCTCATTTTAGTACAATATCTAGGGAGCGGAAACATGGCAAAGAGTGTATTTGGATAAATAAAACAATTTTTATTGCTGCTTTATAATGTTCTATCACTGTTGTATTCTTCAATTAAATAGTAATATATGCAGTGTTTCCATTTCACTTATAAGTTTAAATTTTAAGTGTATTTATTAGCATCACAAGTAGGCTTACATTAATACTGCAATGAAGTTACACTCCGGCACCTGTTCAGGTACACTGAGGGACAATTTAGCATGACTAATCCACCTAACCATGTTTTCGCCACATTGACTAATTGCACTAATTGCTGCCTTCAGGATTGGAGAGGAGGAAGAAGCCCATCCACAGCGTAGCCTGTGATGGAAGAGTCACTGACAAAACACAACTTCCAAGATTTCTGCGTTAATCTGCCCTTGCGCTAAATCCTGAAAGGGGTTCACTATTAAACAATCTGGGCTAATGATTCTTCCTGTATTGATGTGCCTATGTGGACCATGCATGACTAAAAATTTGAATAAATATTCAGAACTAGAATTCAGGAGTTCAACACATTTGATACAATTATCTATAGCAATCATGTTCAAACCTAGACTGAAATATCCAACAACACATGATTTAAAATTATTTATTCAAGATGGGATATTGAGATACTGCCTTCCAAAACATTTTGTGGCAATTTTGTCAACAATCTTCCATGACATAGTCAAGTGAATGCATATATTGCTGCCCACGGTGTCACCTACAATCCATCAGTGAAAGGCCAGTTTACAAAATACAATATATGCCTGGTTTCTTTGCTGTCAGTAATTTCTGCAGTCCAGACTGCCACATGGTCACCAGTTACCAACAGCTTCATTATAATAGTACTTAGCTTAAGCAAAAGGTGAATGGACAGATCCAATATGAGTAACACAGAGAGAATAGCAAACATTTGAAGTAGACTGCTGAGGGAGGCAATTAATGCTACCAACCTTGGAGAAAAGAAGGCTGAGATGAGAATTGATAGAGGAATTCAAAAATCGAGAAAGATCTGAACAGAGTAGTTAGGAAGAAACTGTTCCCACTTGTGAAAGGATCAAAGACTAGAGCGCACAGATTTAAAATAATTGGCAAAAGAAGCAGAAAAGTGATACAAAAAAACCTCTCATGCAGCAAGTGCTATAAGGTCTGGAATGCGCTGCCTGTGGTAGGTTCAACTGAAGCATTGAAAAGCATTCAGATTTTTATCTGAAAAGGAAAATGTGGAGGGTTATGGGGAGAAGGCAGAAGAATGAAACTTAAGCAAATTGCTCAGGGAGCTGGTGCAGACATGTAACGATTCTAAGAACATCCAAGAGGAAGTTGAACAGGCATTTGGTGAGAAAATCAATTGCAGGTTGGTTATAGTAGTGAAATGTGCAACAGTTTTTGTACTCTAGATAGATCAAAATGGTTTTTTTTTCCTGCACATTTTTCTGTTTTTAATGCTGTTCCATAGATATGTACCTGGTGTATCATGATCAGTAACTTACATTTCTTTTGAGTAATGACTGGTAACTAGGTATTTAACCCTTCATTTTGTGATTTAAAATGTGCAATTCAATGGGAGTAACAGCAAAACTGTATTCAAGAGGGAAGCAATTTTAAGAGAAAATTTGATTGCTGCAAACTTCCAAATAGTTGAAGGGAAAGCAGTTTACTGGCCCAGGTTAATCCTGGGTTTCACAAGGATAACTTGCAAAATTTCTAAAAGCTATGAAATTATTTCAGTGGAGTACTCCTTTGATTTGATTTACTGTCACATGTATTGGAATACAGTGAAAAGTATTGTTTCTTGCATGCTATACAAGACAGATGGGTTAATGAAGATTCAGACTAAACTTATTCCCTGAATTGTTCAACATTATATAACATTCAAAGTCATTTCACAACAACCTTATCAAACACACTAACACTGAATCACAGGTGGTTATATTAGGGCAGGTGAACAAAAGCATAACCAAAGTAGTAGGTTTTAAGTAGTATCTTCAAAGAGAAAAGAGGGGTATAGATGCAGAGACATTTGGAGGGAGAAATCCAGAATTTAGGACCTTGGAAGTTGAAGACGGAGACACCAATGAGGGACAGACATGTGGAAAGAGGGCAGAGACTGTTGGGAGATGGATTGGGGAGGTTGAGGGAGCCCGACAATTGGTCACATATTGGATGAGGAAAAGGAAACTATCTGCCAGATTTTGAACTCCTAATTATTATTCCATAAACCTTGCTGGAAAGTACAAGTTTTTGTCAGGTGAATCCAGGGCAAGAATATTCATCACAGTCACAGCTCACACCTGAATGCGGAAACATTTGGGAAGTGCATTGGAAGGCTGCCTATGGCCATTAAAACACTCCACAGCAAGAATCAGCACCTCGAACAAAACTAAAAACAAACTGGCGCAAAATATTTGTCATTCTGTAAATGTAGTCAATATGGTGACAGCGGTTTTATAGAAACAATGGGACTTTGTAATGTACATGCTGAAAAGTCTTTGCAGATGCTGTAAAATATGGATTCTTCAAAAAACTGCACTGCAGGATGTTTACATGCTGCAGACGTTCACTATGTTAATTTATGAATGCAGGCTATTTTCAAAAAGTCTAGTGAGAAAAAACAAACACTAAACATTGCAGGGTTTTCACATTTTAGTAATTACCCACAGTTAGAAAAACATTGGCTGATTGCGCATGAGGGAAAAGAGCAGCAACATTCAGGGGGTTTGGTTAGGTATTAAATACACTGCACTAATCTCGGAGAAAATGGTCAAAAAATTACACCCAGCTTCCTTTAAAACTCAAAACACCAACAGGCATATTTCTAGTCAGTAACATCCACAAAAATGACTATTATTCTATTCCACTACAGCACAGGTCTTCCTTCATCCAGATTACCCGGAGAACAGAAAAGATAATTATTTTTTCATTGCACTAAATTGAATGTTGTGATCTGGTGCATAAAAGTGATTGGGAAGAGAGCGGAGAATAGTTGTGGGATAGGTGTAATTTCTATAATCACTCCACAACTATTCTCCACTCTCCTCCCAATCACTTACCCTCCCTACTTGCACTGCTCAGTATACAGTTCCATAGGTGAAAACAACAGCCACATCCAATTAATTTGCCCAGGTTATTTTTAATGCATCATTTCAAGCTATCGGACATTGATCAATGGAGGGCACCATACCAAACTTTGTCTGAGACTCATGATCACCAATTGTAACAAATCCTATTGCCGCCTAGATTAACTGACACAGCACAGACCAGGAATTCAACACTCTAGATTTAAAGGGGCTCGTCTTCCTACCCAGACCATCAATGTGAAGTCTGCCTTATTAACACTAAGCAGGAAATTGCAACTACAAACTGAAGTCAGAATAACAGTGAAATCAGGAAGTCCCAGTCCAAAAGTAAATGAGTGAACAAACGAGAGAGTGCATATTATCTGCATGCATAGCCCACCTTAACGCAGTGAAAGTGTTTAAACTTCTGGGATTGTTATCGATATATCACATTCATATTTAAAACAAATAAATATTCTCCCTTTGCAAGAGATTATACAAACATAAATGTTGGCTATCACAGTACATGGTGAGTTCCATGTATTCCTGGTTGTAATTCCGTAGAACTACTGGACCACACATGCAACTTTGAACAACATAAATGCACGAGGGTTATTCAATGGTGATTCAAACCTCCCACTACCCTGCTACTTTTATTTAAAACCGGTTTTTGAGATGTGGAATGCACATGTGCCAATCATGGTGATGACTGCTCCCACTCAATCTTACATAACGTTATAAAACTTTGGATGGAGTAGGGCCCATGACACCCAATTGAGTTCAAACCTTTTGTACATCATTGTAGTATGCAGTCACGGAGTTTTTTTGGGGGGGGGGGGAGGAGACGGTAAGATGGTTTATGTTCACACCTTTCCAATAATGTTGTCCAGAATTGTGGACTTTGTACCACAGAGGAGAGAACTAAAACACTGAAAAAACAAACAGGCTACAGACTAAACTTTTGCTTCAAATATTGTGATACCCAAAATTCACATGGCTCTGCTGGATTCTGACTTTGGTTAATAAACAGACCAATAGTTGCATTCTGAACACATTGTGATCTCTCATCGAAACTTCCTTGTGCAAACTCTAATTGCAAGTAGATTAAACACCAGGAGTTGCCTACTTCTCCCAGCTGACCAATAACAATGTTAAAGGCCCTTTCTCTATCACCTTCATGATATGTTTGTATAATCTCATGTAAAGGGACAGTATTTATTTGTTTGAAATGTGAATGTGATGATATATCGATAACAATCCCAGAAATGTGAACACTTTCACTGGCTTGCATTCTGCAAATTTTTTTGAACTGTCACATTTTGTATAACAGAGGATGGAAAGGATTTAGTTCTTCCAAATTTCAGCTCTAGATGAATGTAATTTCTTTTAAAAGTTAAACCTTAAAGCAGCTTTAACTTAAGCCATACAAACTAGTACCACCATGGTCCCATGCCTGTTCAGTATTGATCTTGGAAGAGGCAGCAGGAAGGGTGCTGCAATTGGCTTTGCTTGTTGGGGAAAACCACCAGCTTCAAATCACCACCCAATGTCTTCTGAGTGACAACAGGCTCACTTACGATGACCTCCCACACTGACAGTCCACCAGCATTACTGTCTACTCTAGCCTCCTGGGTTAAATGCAGCCAAGAAAAGAGGGGAAAACATTGGGAGAATGAAGCAGTAATAGCAAAGAAACACTAAATATGCTCAACGCTGAAGGAGATTTGTTAAACCTGCTTAATGTTTGAGGAGGGATTAACAGTTTTGACAAGGAAAATAGGTAATGTGGTTAATTCAGACATAGACACGCTCCATCACCCAGCTTTGTTATAATGCTTGACAGATCTAAAGCAGATGAGATGGTGAGCTGTGAACAAGCAATTGGCGAAGCATCATTATTACCACAGAAACGCCAATCACCACAATTTCTGACAACTTGCAACAGGGCTTGAAGCAGACAATATCCTACAGGTACCTTTTACTAATTCCCCAGTATAACTAAACCTATACATGAAACAAAAACTGAAAGTGCTGGAAAATCTCAGCAGGTCTGACAGCATCTGTAGGGAGAGAATAGAAGTCTCACAACACCAGGTTAAAATCCAACAGGTTTATTTGGTAGCACAAGCCACAAGCTTTCAGAGCGCTGCTCCTTCATCACAGGGCATTTAAAGACACAAACTCAATTTACAAAATAATGGTTGGAATGCGAGTCTTTACAGGTAATCAAGTCTTAAAGGTACAGAATGCGAGTGGAGGAGGGTTAAGCACAGCTCAAAGAGATGTGTATTGTCTCCAGCCAGGACAGTCCGTGAGATTTTGCAAGCCAAGCCCAGACAAGTCGTGAGGTTACAGATAGTGTGACATGAACCCAAGATCCCGGTTGAGGCCATCCTCATGTATGTGGAACTTGGCTATCAGTTTCTGCTCAACGATTCTGCGTCGTGAAGGCTGCCTTGGAGAACGCTTACCCGAAGATCAGAGGCTGAATGTCCGTGACTGCTGAAGTGTTCCCCAACAGGAAGCGAACACTCCTGCCTGGTGATTGTTGAGCGGTGTTCATTCATCCGTTGTCATAGCGTCTGCATGGTACATTGTCTGTACCTTTAAGACTTGATTACCTGTAAAGACTCGCATTCCAACCATTATTTTGTAAATTGAGTTTGTGTCTTTATACGCCCTGTTTGTGAACAGAACTCCCACTCACCTGATGAAGGAGCAGCGCTCCGAAAGCTTGTGGCTTGTGCTACCAAATAAACTTGTTGGTCTTTAACCTGTTGTTGAGATCTTCTTACTGTGCTTACCCCAATCCAACGCCGGCATCTCCACATCATGGAGAGAATAGAGCCAAGGTTTTGAGTCTAGATGATCCTACTTTTAAACATTAACTCTCTTTCTGTCTATAGTTGCTGCTAGACCTGCTCAGTATTTCCAGTACTTTTTTATTTCCGCCTTTAAACATGTACTGATGGTTATTGTTCATCATCCTGAAAATTGATGTTCAAAATCATTGGCACTACCTTAAGAAGCACAGGCTGGATAAGTGGAGTTGCTAATGATTCTCAGAAATCCTCTTTCAGTACTGAAGCAAAGCATATATGATTCATCACCTTTCAAAGTTTTGGTTTGATTTTTAAATCAGCAGTTTCATAAGAATAGGCATAGGGCTTCATATCCCCTAGAGGTCAATTAAGATTCATGCATAATAGAGAAATATTACCCACAAAAAAAATGAGGGATGTTAGCATGGAAGAATGGAGACTTGGGATTCCCAGTGTTACCTCAGGCATTCCAGGTCAAGAATGGTCCAGTTGATGCAATCTAACGTCTTTACTTTGCCCAATTTCATACAGATTTGTGCAGAATTAGGACAGCTTTGGTCCACTAGCAATCCAGCCAAGTATACTCCAAACTCAGTTCAGCACACAGTGAAAATCTGAAGACTTTTAATCAAGTGGTAGTAGGTTTCAGTCAAACACAAATTGCTCCGAGTGGAATTAGTGCAACAGGCCAAGTCAATTTCAATGGATTTGGTTTTTGTTGCATGGGGTGAAAGCAGAAATGGGGAGTTAACAAATGTTTCAGGCTGACCCACACAAACAAACAAACGCAAGTTACTTTTTTTCAAAACCTGAAGCACTGTGGCCGCAGCAGCCGCAAACAATGTCCTTCCTACGCCAGATCCTCAAGCCAACTTCGAAAATCTAAGCTTGGATAAGACAATTTCCTGCCATACTAAACATGCCAAAATATTGCAGAACATCTTCACCTTGCGCAGTGTATCAAGCCCTCAGCTAGCCAAAATGTCAGCAAGTTGTACATTACATCATTGGAACACCTATATGATCTGACTCATAACCGAGTTACTGCCAAAAAGGCAAATGAGGCTTTCACATGGTTTATTTGGGATGCGGGGATATCATGTCACCTTGACTTGTGCCTCCAGAATTTATACAACAGGCTTTGCAATACTGTAGCTCTAGTTTCACATCATTCCCTGGTGCAATTCTAAGATTAGAATTCTTGGATTATTATTTGAGCCTGAAATGAAATCACAAAAGATGAGTGGGCCAAATTATTTCTATGCAGTTGAACACAGCATTCATTACTACTGTGGACTCCAGCTGGAGGTCAAAATGTTTTGACCTACATTTGTTTCTGGTCCCTAAATATCTCCAAGTTAAAATTGTCTTCCGCGGGTTTAAATTCCTTTTGAGGTTGTCCCTCCATATCTCTATAACTTCCTCTAGAACATTATGCCTCCTTCGGTTGAGCATTCACTTTTGCCTGATCACACCTCAGTGAAATGTTATGGAACACTTTTCTACGATAAAGGTGCCAACATAAATGCAAGTTATTGCTGCAAGCTTTCATCAATTACAAAGATGTTTTCTCTTTGGCTTTTTTCAATCTCGGATGATGAAATTTCCAGCAGTTAAACACTTGGAAGACCAGAAGGCTTCTGCTTCAAAACAACCTCACCCTGAACTCTGGATCCTAGCCAATGATTACATCCCCACCCTCTCTGGGCAATGTCTCAAGTTAAACCAGAATATATGCAATCTTGACAAGTTACTTTTATTTGCTTGACGATTTTTGCTTTTCACATTCTAACAATTTGCAGGTGTTATTTTCTTGAAATTTCTAGTGTAAAATATACAAGTGAAATTACAAAAGTACATGGAGCCAGAGATAACTTAACTCATAGAACTCCTCCTCCAGGTTAGGCACATCGCAAAAAGGGATAAACATACTGCCTGGCTGCCTAATGAAATTCATCATCTGCACGGACAACAGTTAAAGTGGCACTACCAGAACTGAAAGCAAACATTACATCACCTACGGGTGATTTTCCTGAGGCAAGCACTGTTGACATATAAGGGAGGCCCTCTCTGCCTCTACAGCAGCATAGTTAAACAGCACCAGAGGGGTCCAGTCAAATGGGATTGTATATCAATTTAGGAGATGAAAAGAAAACACTAACATTGAGAAGGCTGAAATATAAAAAAAGCAGAAGTATATGACATGCCCAACTGCACCAGGAAAAACCGGCACAGCACGACTCCTAATAGGACCCTCTTTCTACTCAAATGGTGGATAGCATCTGGAGCATTAGCCAGGCCTTCATTTTCAAATGCTGGGTGATCTGCCATGCACTTCCACAACTTCCTGCTCTATCAACACAAACTAACAACATACCAGTTTAGATCACAATTTCAGTACACCACTGAACAGCAATTTTCAAATGATTAGCACTACTGCTGCAGGATCCATTTAAATAAATAGAGGCAGGCTTCCACTGGCATTGCAGGCTTCACAACCTCAATTTATCACACACGTTTCACAGCCAACTAAACATTATTGAAGTAATCATTGTTGTATTGTACAGAAATGCAGAAGCCAATTTACACACAGCAAGATCCCATTAACTGTAATAAGAAACGGGCAAATAATCTGTTTTTGTGACGCAGGTTGATCGACAAATATCAGGCATGACACAGAGAGCTTCCCCCTGCTCACTTTCAATCAGTACCACAGCATCATTTACATCCTTTGTGAAATCCTTTGTGATTAACCCAGCTCATTTGTAAAGTGCACTCTAGGTAGAAATTCATGTTCCATGTACAATACCGTCCCTCCGAGAAAATAGCTATTCCTCATGGTCTAGACTGAGAAGTGAAAGGCAATTACATTTTATACTGTGGGTAACCACAGTCAAGCATCAGATGGCCCCCCCAAGATATGCATTTCCAGCAAAAGGGTTAGCCTTGCCGGAAAGCGAACAGACCTCTTTTGAAAATGCTGAGATAACTAGTTATCCATTACAACTGAGTCACTGGCAATCATTTTCCACAAGTTTTCAAATAAACAAGCCCAATTTATTGGATTTTATGGAAATATTTCAGTTATAAATAGGCTAAAATAATATTCAAGTTTCTTCAAGAGGATTTTACCTTCAAACCAGTTAGTGCAACAAATTTGTTCAGAAGGAACTTCTGAAGTTTGGCAGCTGATTAATCACCTAGTCTAGGAAGAGCCCACGTTGAACCTCTTACCTGTACAGTACAGAATATTTGATATTAGTCAAGTTGGTGGTTGAGTTGCTACCATGGTGAGCCCAGCTTTGCTTTGTTAGATAAGGGAATTTTTGGCCTTGACTACTGCTGTATTCATCCATTTCTGTCCCAAACGCATGTACACATGTTGGTCAAGGACAAGGTCAGGCTGAACGGCATTGCTTAATGGGCTTCTACAGTTTGTTACCATCCATTAATGACCTAAGTCTGCACAACTTCAAAATCTGCAGATGACGTATAACTTGGAAGTATTATGAACCGTGAGGGGGATGGTGATAGACTGCAAGCGGACATGGACAGGCCAGTGGAATGGGTGGGTACGTGGCAGATGAAATTTATTGCAGAGGAACAAAACATTTTGATAGGAAGAACAAGGGGAGGCAAGATAAAACAAAGGATACAATTCTGAAAGGTTTGCAGGAACAGAGGGACCTGGGGGTTGATGTTCAAAAATCTTTGAAGATGGCAGGCTAGGTTGAGAAAGTTATTAATAAGTGATACTGCATCCAGTACTTTACAAATAAGGGTATAGAACAATGAAATTATAATGAACCTTTCTAAACATTGGTTTGGCTTCAACTGTGCCCAATTTTGGGAATCACACTTTTGGAAGAATAGGAAGGCATTAAAGAGGGTGCAGGAAAGAGTAATGTGAATGATTCCAGAGATAAGAGAATTGAGTTACATGGATAGATGAGAGTCTGGGATTGTTCTCCTCAAAGAAGAAGCTTAAAGGATATCTGATGAGGTGC
Source organism: Mustelus asterias (assembly GCF_964213995.1). Lineage (NCBI taxonomy): Eukaryota > Metazoa > Chordata > Chondrichthyes > Carcharhiniformes > Triakidae > Mustelus > Mustelus asterias. Next base: position 42,308,119 of record NC_135813.1, read on the forward strand.
TGAAAATCACAAGGGGTCCAGACAGACAAGTCGATTGGCAAAAGAACCAAAGGTAATATATGGAAAAACATCTTTTAAACAAGTTGAGTGGTTAAAACCAGGAATGTACTGCCTGAGTGTGGGCTGGAGAGAGAAATCATTCATGACTCTCAAAACAGAATTAGGCAATGACCCAAAGAAAGGATTTCCAGGCTATTGGGAAAGGACATAGTAATGGGACTAGCTGACTTGCTCTTGCTTTTACACAACAAGCTGAATGATGTCCTTCTTTGCTGTAATCAGCCAATGACTGTAATATTGACTTTCAAGGATTGCACAGACGTAATGATGCAAAGTGGAACTCAGATACCCCGAGGAAGGAGGAATGTGGTGCAAATTAACGAAAGGCAAATTATTGTACCTGATTGCTTCGAAATTTAAATTTATGCAGTTAGAAAACCTGTTTCTAAAATAAAAGACGATATTGTCAGGCTAAACTGAGAAAACTAATCTACATGTATCACACATGTAAATTCGTCCAGATGCAATGAGAGACTGGTCACACCGGTTTGCAATGGACCCCATGATCAATGGCAGAAGCAAGTGTCAATCAAAAAAAAAGCTGTGTGCTGTATTATCAAACACCATAGGTGAAGAAATTATTTGGGTCTGCCTTCCCATCCAACTCCAATTCATTGTAGTCACGTGAGTTCAAGTATGCCTGAAACTCTTCTATCTCAGATCTGCACACACATCAGGAAACACCTTTAGAATTTATCATTTTGGCAAAAGCCGAGTGCAGTCACTCAATGGAAAGACAATATTCTGAAATGGCGTTCCATGCAAGAGCTTTGAGCTGTGTCGACACGAGTCAAGATAAACTGTAAACAGCTTTTCTGCATTACTGAGCAATTTACAGATGACGTTTAAACATCAACGAACTGCACGCATGCTGTATCCTAGCAAATATGTAAACAGATATCACACAGTATGTACACCAGTGTCATAAACTTACATGTAATCCATTATTAGAAATCAAAACCGCTGCTGGCAGTATGCAGAGGACACCAGATTCTTGAGGATAATTACAAACCTGACATTTAATACAGGGGAGGGAGGAAGGATAATTGATTAGATGGCTTGAATACAGAACACCTGATATCCAAGAATGATTTCTCAGTTATACTGTAACTGAGATATAATTATGACAACATGGTCAATAACCTTCATCTGAACCTGAAGGTGAAACCATTGCTTGGAATCATTCACAGACACTCACGGTTGATGACAAAGGCATGATTGAAAAGAGGAGTCTTTAAAAATGGGAAAAGAGAAAGGAAATGGAAAGTGTTTACAGAAAAAAGCAAGGTGACAGGAGCAGAAGATGCAGCAGAGGGAGGGGGACATACAAGACCAAAGTTGGGTTTGGCTTAATGGTTGGAAGGTGATATAGGCACAAAATAAATTGCATAATGTCTCGGGCAATGGAGGAAAACAGGAGAATGAAACAGCAATGGCTCAATGGAGAATCGCTGATGAAAAGATCCATACATTCATTGTGTTAGCAATGGCGTTGCAAATGGCGAAAGGAGAGCGGGCATGAGTCAAATGAGACAGTTTGTCAGCACAAAGGTCACAACATCTACGGCAAATGGGCTACAGCTAAGGCTGTCCTGTCTGGAGACAATACACATCTCTTTAACCTGTGCTTAATGCTCCCTCCATTCACATTGTTTGTACCTTTAAGACATGATTATCTGCAAAGACTGCATTCCAATCATTATTCTGTAAATTGAGTTTGTGTCTCTGTATGTCCTGTTTGTGAGCATTTCTCCACTCCACCTGATGAAGGAGCAGCGCTCCGAAAGCTAGTGGCATTTGCGACCAAATAAACCTGTTGGACTTTAACCTGGTGTTGTTAAACTTCTTACTGTGTTTACCCCAGTCCAACGCCGGCATCTCCACATAAGGTCAGGAACACAGAGGACCTGCCAAATTTAATGCCATGACTTTAGTGTAATTTAATTCTTTGAGAGGCTGATTGCTGGGCAAGAAAGGCCCTTCAAACTAAGGTGGGGTGTTGGAGGAGGCGAAACTACAGTCACAGTGAGTAGAAGCAATTGACAAAGGCAACAATCCACATAGGAGAGGTTAAAGGCCTCTGAGGATCTGGGGATGCACTCCTGCTCCTCTGAGCCCATAAAGAGCGCTGTAAAAGGCACACTTACCTCCATTAGTGGGCCAATTCACACCTTCCCTTTAATGCCAGGTCTCACACTTTGGGAGCCTGATGTGAATAGGCTAATAAAGTGTCTTTCTCTCTCCAGCAGGAGATGGCATGCCACGGTACCTGCTGCTTTGCAAATAGCAGCAGGCACTTACACGTTAGGTTATAAATATCACTCCCGATGCATATAAATATCTCAACACCCCCCCCCCTCTTTTTTGGGGGGCTGTGGGTCTTGTTGTTGTACCCAAAGACTTAAGATCTTTTTGATCCTGGATTAGGAAATTTGGTCATGAAGAGACAGCTGCTCAAGCCAGCTCTGGTGGTAGATGGCCAGGTCAATTGCGTACCAGGTGGGATCCAGTCTGCAACCTTCAAATTTGAGTGTATGAAAGTAGAAACTATTTTTCAGAGAGAAAGATAAGTACATCACAAAAGTCTTGGTGGAATTAGGAGTAAAAGCAGAACCAAAAGAGCTTTTGAAGAAGTCAACAGTGCCAGAGATCCAATATGTTAGACCACAAATGCATTTTTATTTGCAGCTTTCAGACACATAAATGTATGATCACTTATCTCTGTTCAGTACAAGCGGAAACATTTAGAAAACTACAGATTCAAGTCAGACTATATAATGCCTAGACTCTGAAATAATACCAAAGTATCAGAGGTGCCTTCTCCTGAAAGTGGCAGTAAGCTGACAGTTCATCCACCTGCACAGATGAACATAAAAATCCCACAGCACTATACACAGAAAGAAAGTGCGCCTTGGCCAACATTTCTCTCTCAAACACCAGCAGAGATTAATTTTCTGATCTTTCATTTGTTAAAAAACAGCAGCACTTGAACAGTTAACCACTGGACATGAAACTCTGGGATGTGCTGAGGATGTGAAAGGTGCAATGTAAATGCAAACTTTTTCTTTCTGTGGCACTCCACCTAGAACTGCTATATCACAAAACTATAGAATAATAGAATACACAGTACAGAAGGAGGCCATTCAGTACATTTGAGTCAGAGCCAGTTCTCTCAAAGTAATCCATTAGCTCCTCTCCCCTGATATTTTCTCCTTTAACCAGTTCCATTTGAAAGGCCATTACTGTATCCCTTTACGGCAGTGCATCCCAAATCCTAACTATTCAAAGTTTTTCCTCATGACACCGCTGTACCTCACCTTAAATCTGTGCCCTCTGATTATCAACCCCTGCGCCATTGGAAACAGTTTTTCTTTATTCACTATCTAAACCTTCATGAATTTGAACACCTCTTATTAAATTTACTCTTAGCCTCCAAGAGCCCAGCTTCTGCAAGCTACCCATGTAACAGTGGAACTATGCTAATAGATCTCTTCAGTATCCTCTCCAAAACCTTCATGGCTGATCTGAAGTGTGAAGTCCAGAGTTGGGTCCAAATTTTTAATGACAGCATCATTGAAAAAGGTAGTAAAATTTTAAAATATTCTTCTGCTTATTAACTATAATAGTTTAATGGATTCCACACACCATCAATCGTTTCTTTAAAAAAACCTGCATTTATCAAAGCATGCAAGCAGATGTTACAATGTAACATCCAGTTATCCTCATTTTCAGGGGCCAGTTTCTCTCCAGTGTAGGCGTAGTAGCTGGAAAGGTAATATCACAAAGCTGTGGACAATCAGGTTTCTCATCTCACCCAACACTCTCTCGGGAACTACTGGGCTAGTGCCAGGCACGTTAAAAAAACGATGAGAGAGAATATTCACCGAGCTGTCAGAAAACCTCCTGGCAATTATCCAAAAACATTAACAATGGGCAACGTAGCCTTGAGAAAAGCAGATAGCAAGTGAACAAGTCTGCAGCTCTGGGAGCCCAGCACATGACTGACACAAGAATGACTGACAAGAGAACTACAGTCCTAACAAGTCAAGAATGCAACAGAAAGCAAGTTTCATACGTGGAAGTTTTCATCCTGATCCCTGGCTCATGCTGAGAAAACTAATGTTAGAAAAGGCAACTGCAGGGTACTTGTAATAAGACTGAGGTGGAAAAGAAAGGAGGAGCAAACACTTTCCAGAATGAAATACTATCATTCCAAAGCAACAGGTGACAACAAATGGCCACTTGGGTTAGCCAGCAAAGCACTGCCTTCATTTGTTCAATCAGACCTAGTATCTTCAGGATATAAATATTACGCTGCAGCTGCCTAGCTGAGTGATTTTTCAGAGAACATCAAAAGTCATAGCGTTCAAGCTTGGCTCAGTTGATAGCACTTATCAAATAATTAGTAGGCTTTGGCTCTCCAGAACTGGAGCACATAATTAAGGCTGACACTTCAACGTGTTGTGGGGACGTCCAGTACTTCAAACAAGAAAACAATGCTCCACCTACCTCTTCAGATGAGCCTGAAAGGCTCCCATAGAAGCAACAAAGGAGCTCCTTCACTGTGAATGATGCCAGGACTTTCAGTCACAAGACACAATATAAGGCAGCTAGCTCTGCAATGGCGCTGACACTGGGTGACAAGGTGGAAAAGCACTTTGCTCCCTAGCACCAATGTCTCTCACTTTGATGAGCACTAAATCATCAAAGCAGTCAAGACCCTGGAGCATCCAGAACATGTCTCTGCTCTACCCTTAATTTCAACAGCCTTTTGTTCCTTTCAGAACTCCTCCAACCTCCCAAATTTTTATTTATTTAATCATTGTACACCAAGAGTTTAAAACATTTGATAGTGATACCAACACTGGTGATGCAAGTAAAGCTGAAATACCCTGGGTAAATCACAGTAACTCAATACATGATTATTTCAGCTCTCTCCCCACATCTCAGAACTTACCATCAAATGAGATCCATCCACAAAAAGTATTCCATAAGTGCAAAGCACAAAAAGCAAAGGGCATAAAATTCTGCCCAATGTCTTTCTGATGGCACAGCCTTTAAGTGTTAGAAATACCCTTCAAATCTCAGCAAAATAAATTAGTTCATAGGTGCTCATAAATAATATCACCAGAAAAGTACTATCCCCACTAAATTAGAATTACCAGTAACTTTAACTGTGCTCTTTTATCTGGTTTTTGAGTACAATACACCCACAAGATAAGGCCCAGATGGCAATGGTGTTTTGTGAAATATATTAACCATCAATGCACATGGTAATTGCTATTATTATTCTGTTCCTGACACAATCTAAACTTAACTTCATCATTTACATTATAATTTGTTGCTGTACTCTTCCACCTCATGTCATTTTCTAGGTAATAAACAATTATTGCCCCACAAACCTGAAACACCTCAGATATGCAATAACCAGAGTCCCTCATCAAAACAGCTGAACAAACTGATATTTTAAAAATATCTATTGTTCCAATGATGAACTTGTGAATAGCAGCCAATAAACGTAGTACTTTTCTCAGAATAGCTCATATAAAACAGAACTTTTAAGCAATTAAGTCAGCATTGATAAATCGAACAAATTTAAATACCATTCTCAACTTAGTCATGTTTTGCAAGTATAGCATCTTACTAAATCTTTATTTCAACAGTTTGATAGAAGTCTCAACTTAATACACTATAATGTTTTCATTAAAAGTTACACAACACATTGAATAATACAAGCCTCCTTGGCACTCATTTAAATATAAGCCTCATCCATATGCAAATACAATAATTTAAATAAAGAACATAACTTAATAAAACACAAAGAAGGATGCAAAGCATCTATTCTCACAAGTTGCATATTTGAATACATGGCAAGGAACCACAAGATACACTTAAGGTAACCACAAGTCCGTATCCCCCCTCTTCCCAAATCAGCTAATAAATCATATGTACACAATCTGTTATTCCTAATTTTGTTTTCCTCCAACATAATTTTTTTAACATATCTGTAAGATGATACCAATGCTCTTCCCATTAAATCTATTTTAATTGCTGCAAATGTACATTAATGAGTTGTTCTCAATATACCAAAACTTAATAGAGTCTATACTGAATGTATGAACTGGTCTTTCCTTTTTACAGATGCTGTTCCTATTTTTATTGCGCATGGAGGAGCAGTACTTTATTTGGAGTTAATGGCTTTGATCTGAGTGGGGCTTCGGTTAGATCAGACTGTACTGACCTTTAAGGCAGTTATACCAGGTAGAGCACACAATTATAAATCGCTCCTGTCATTGTTTACAGGGAATACATTAAGCACTTGTTCCACTGTTGTCGGGTTTGGGTCGAGTTTGTCGGGTTTGTTTTGATTTTTACTGTCATAACCCGGGAAATTTGCACATTTTCAATTCGTCTTAATGTCGGCCACAGGGTAAAAAAAAGTGACATTAGAAGGATGCATTAAACAGTCATTAGCTGAGAGTTTGTTTGAAGTCAGTTCTGACCTTTAATAGTCCTGTTTAAGCTGCATTAAATGTACATTTATAAGTGTTAACATTTTCAGCCAGCAAATCATCACACAAGCTGGATTGTTTTTGTAAACTGTTTGATGTTTTAAGTTAGTTTGTTCTGACCTTTGCTGCTGTCAGCTCCTGGAAATACATATTTACATTTATACATTATAAATAAATCCCTTTACCTTCTCATTATTACCACTATCGTTTGTTAGTATTGGTTTATTATTACCAATAGTTTTAGTTTATCATTGCAATAATTTGTTATTAATTTGTATTTATAAATCATAAAATATAAATTTATATTTATTATACATTCCCCCCAAACCAGAGGGTGGTCCAGAGTGTGAATCCCCTCTGCTGTTCATTTACACTGAACGGGCTCCAGTACAGTGCCTGGCTGAAGGCGAGGGGAGAAGAGCCCGGGATCAGTGTAGAAGCCACTCCCCATCCCGGGGCCCCATTCCCCGGCCCTCTCTTTCACTCACCTGCCGGGCTGAGGAGCAGCGCCAGAGCTCCGAGCAGCACCGCCCGCCAGCTCGGCCCACTGCCGCCAGGGTTCCGCGGGACAGCCGCCGCCATCACTGCTGTCGCTGCTGCATGCTGAGAGCAGGGCGAGGCGGACACGGTCATGAAGCGGGCGCCATCGCCGCCGCCCGGACAGAGAGAGACAACCTGCCGCTGCTGCTGCTGCTCCCCGTCGCTACGCAACCGGGCACGCGCCTGACGTCCGCCACGCACTGCTGCGTCAGCGCGCACGGCACGCGTGCGTCATTGACAGGCCTGGCAGGTGGGGCAATGTCCAGGTGACAGAGGGAGCCAATGGACAATACCAATCATTGCTCAGTGTTCATCCCTTTACCCGCTCATAGTTATTACCACTATTGTTTATTAGTATTAGTTTATTATTACAGTAACTAGTTTTAGTTTATTATAATAACTAGTTTTAGTTTATCATTACAGTAACTAGTTTTAGTTTATCATTATAATAACTAGTTTTAGTTTATCATTACAGTAACTAGTTTTAGTTTATTATAATAACTAGTTAGTTTATCATTACAATCACTAGTTTTAGTTTATTACAATAACTAGTTTTAGTATATTATTACAAATAACTAGTTTTAGTTTATCATTATAGTAACAATTTTAGTTTATTATGTATTTAGTTCATTATAATATGTTAATTAATAATTATAATAAGTTAGGTTAATTTGCCATGCTAAATTAATCCTTAGTATCAGGGGGATTAGCAGGGTAAATACATGAGGTTACAGGGATAGGGCCTGGATGGGTTTATTGTCAGTGCAGACTTGATGGGTCGAATGGCCTCCTGTACTGCAGGGATTTTATGATTCTATGATTATAACAGTTTTAGTCTATCATTATAATAACTAGTTTTAATTTCTTAATAAGTATCTTTACCTATTTCTCACACATTTTTCCTCCCTTTTGGAGACCAGTGAGGAAGTGCAGGAAGGATTCCCAGCTGGTTACCAATCTAACAAGTCCTGAACTGGGACCCGAACATAAAGCTTCTGGACCAGAGATTGGGGCATCACCTACCCTGCAAGACAAGACCTCCCTGTCATGATGATAGCTGATTATGTTTGTGTGTGTTTGGATTTTAGTTTAAGCTACTCTTGCTCGGGGAAAATACCACAAACTACATTCAGTACCATATACGGTGTGGAGGGAATTTAAAATAACTTGCGATTAAGAGACTAACAGATCTGGGTAGATTAGATTGGAGTGAATAGAGTATAGAGAAGTTACAAAGTGCCTGAAATACTGTTGGCATAGAGACACATACAACCATTATTGGAGGATTTAGATATGTAGTTTTGAAAACATATTCTGTATGTATTAAAAGCATGTGCCTTGTTAGTAACATAATGCTCGTGAGGCATGATGGGATGTAGTTAAGTAAAAAGAATCACATTCCTCGGAACAATGCAGCTACTAAGCAAAGGGAAGAGCAATTCTCATCAGTGTCTCTAGACAGTCCTAATGAATTGGATATTCACAGACCAAGGACACTGGATAAGAAATGTCTGGTAGGCATAGGAGACTGGGAGACTCTTGAAGCGCACAAGTTGATCTTGCAGTCCCATGCTGTCCAGGAGCAAATGTTATTGGCCAAGGTAAATAATCTATACTGATAATGATTGGCTCATACCTGGCTGGGCAGAGCAAAGGCTAGGCAAATGGCTTTTGAAAATTGTATAATTGTAATACTGAGAGTGATGTAATTTCAGAGTAGATTTGGAACTACCCCAAATCTCCCTCCCTCATAAGTTAAACCAAGCTTGAAAAATAAAGTAACGTCTTTAACCAGAGTACTTGTGTTAGCAGAGCCATAATTAAGAGAGGTAATCCTCCACCTGAAAGCCAGCATAATACATGGTCTCTGAAAACGCTCCTACATACAGGATGATCTGGTCTGGGGGTTTACAGTCAGGTAGCCTGTGTCAGGTATGTCAGATTAAATTATGTTGTTCTTGCAGTTAAATCTGTGCATTCAAGCATTGCTCTTTCAGCCTGAGGTGTGACATAAATAAAAACAGAAAGTGCTGGAAACCATAGAATCCCTAAAATGCAGAAGGAGGTCATTCAGCCCATTGGATCTGCACCAACTCTCTGACAGAGTATTTTACCCAGGCCCTCTCCCCCCACCCTATCCCACTCAGATGCAAAATCTACATAACCCCACATATTTACCCCGCTAATCCCCCTAACCTACAAATCTTGGAACACTAAGGGGCAATTTAGCATGGCCAATCCACCTAACCTGCAGATCTTTGGGCTGTGGGAGGAAACCAGAGCACCAGAGGAAACCCACGCAGAGACAGGAAGAATGCGCAAACTCCACGCAGACAGACACCCGAGGCCAGAATTGAACTTGGGTCCCTGGCGCTGTGAGGCAGCAGTGCTAACCACTGTGCCTCTGTGCCGCCCAAACGATGAATCATAGAACATTCTTAGAGAGGTTCACAGGGTTGAATGTCCTGTTTCAGGGTTGTAAATTCTATGTACCAGTAATGCCACACAAATACCAGGCGATGTCCATTACAAATAAGAGACATACTAACCACTGCCACTTGACATTCAATGGTGTTACCATCACTGAATCCCCCACTGTCAACATGCTTGGGGTTACCATTGATCAGAAACTCAACTGGATTCTCTACATAAACACAGTGGCTACAAGAGCAGATCAGAGGCTAGGAATACTGCGGCGAGTAACTCACCTCCTGACTCCCCAAAGCCTGTCCACCTACAAGGCACAAGTCAGGAGTGTGATGGAATGCTCTTGCCTGGATGGGTGCAGCTCTAAAAACACTCAAGAAGCTTGACACCAAAGCAGCCTGCTTGATTAGCACCACATTCACAAACATCCACTTCCTCCACCACCGACGCCAAGTAGCAACAGTGTGTACTATCTACAAAATGCACAGCAGCAATTCATCAAAGATCCTTAGACAGCATCTTCCAAACCCACAATCACTTCCATCTAGAAGGACAAGGGCAGCAGAATACATGGGAACAGCATCACCTGCAAGTTCCCCTCCAAGCCACTCACCAAACTGACTTGGAAATATATCACTGTTCCTTCGCAGTCACTAGGTGAAAATCCTGGAATTTCCTCCCTAACGGCAGCGTGGGTCAACCCACAGAACATGGACTGCAGCGATTCAAGAAGGCAGCTCACTTTCTTCAAGGGCAACTCGGGGTGGGCAATAAATGCTTACCAGCCAATAATGCCTACGTCTCACAAATGAATTTTTAAAAATTAAAATGTTAAAAAATATCATTTTGTTTGTAGTTTAATGATGTGCCACTTGGTGGCAAGCATCATTTCTGTTGATTAAAATGAAACAATATTTGTATCCACATATTGTTGAGTGCATGATCATTATTAGAATGTTAACTCTGTTTCTCTCGCCACTAATGCTGCCAGACCTGTTGAGTATTTCCAGAATTTTCTGGGGTTATTTTTCAGGTTTCCAGCATCTGCAGTTTTTTGCTTTGGTATATTACTTTACAACCCTTTCCTGAAGGCACCAACTCTTCTGTGGGCAGAGTAACCCTATTTCCTAACCAAAGTATGGTGGAGGTCTGAAAGATAGACTTGTACTTATATAACACCTTTCACAACCTCAAGACATACCAAATCATTTTATAGTAAACGAAACTATTTTTTGAAGTGTAATCACTGATGTAATGTAGGAAACGCAACAATCGGTTTGCACACAGCAAGTTCCCCCAAACAGCAATGCAATAATAATCAAATAATCTGTTTTGGTGATGTTGATTGAGGGATGAATATTGGCCAAGACGCAAGGGGATAACTCCCCTGCTGTTCTTCAAAGTGGTGCCGTGGGATCTTTTCCACCTGAAGAACACAGCGCTTCGGTTTGATATCTCATCCAAAAAAAACGGTGTAACATTTAGTACTGCATTGGACTGTCAGCCAATATTACATGGTGAAGTTTCTAGACTGGACCTTGAACTCATAACCTTCTGCTCCTTCTAAGGCAAGAGTCTACACTGAGCCACTACGAACCAAAGCAGCATGGAACATTTCAGGAAACCTGGCCAGTAGATTTTGTTTCTTCTTGATTTGATTTGATTTATTATTGTCACATGTATTGGGATACAGTGAAAAGTATTGATTCTTGCATGCTGCACAGACAATTCATACCATTCTTAGAGTACATAGGAGAGAAGGAAAGGAGAGGGTGCAGAACGTAGAATAGAGTGTTACAGCATATGGGAGTTTGTGGAGAATATAGTGTTGCAGTGACAGGTGTAGAGAAAGATCGGTTTAATTTATGGTAGGTCCATTCAAAGGTCTCATGACAGCAGGGAAGAAGCTGTTCTTGAATCAGTTGGTGCGTGATCTCAGACTTTTGTATCTTGTTCCCGACAGAAGAAGGTGGAAGAGTGTCTGGGATGCTTGAGGTCCTTGATTATGCTGGCTGCTTTTCTGAGGCAGCAGGAAATGTAGACAGAGTTAATAGATGGGAGGCTGGTGTGCGTGATGGACTGAGCTACATTCACAACCCTTTGTAATTTCTTGCGGTCTTGGACTAAGCAAGAGCCATACCAAGCTGTGGTACATCCAGAAACGATGCTTTCTATGGTACTTACTGTTAGTGGAATTAACCCCTATGAACAATCGTACACTCAATGAGCAATGGGATACAACAAATGTTATAATATTAATGAACATTAACAGAAATGATGCTTGCCACTGAGTGGTGCATTATTAGATGACAAGCAAAATGATATTGTAACATAGAATTTATAGCACAAAAACAGGCCATATAACACTATCAGGCCCTCTTAAGAACATTCAATTGTTCAGTGAGATTTTTATACATTTTTGAAAAACCGATGTTGCACGTGTTAAAGAGGGACCAGCCTTCTCACTGGAGTAGAATGATACAGCATGGAGGGAAGCCATTTGACCCATTGTGCCTGTGTTGCCTCTTTGGTAATGCTATCCAACTAATCCCATTCCCTACTCTTTTCCCACAACCTTGTATTGTCTATCCATTCAAGTATTTATCCAATTCCCTTTTTAAGGTTCCCATTGTATCTGCTTCTAACCACCCAAATGAGTTCTAGCTCCTGGCCATCATTCATGATGGAGAATTGAAAAGAATGTATGCCAATCGGGTTAGATGTTGGAGGAGACACAGGTAGTGTATATACATCAGCATGAGGCAGTTTTACCGAATGATTTACATCAATACTATAAGCTCCATGTAACATATCTATATTTCCACATGCATTGCAAATCACTGTTCAAATGGCATGATAGAATAGAATTGAATCCCGACAGTGCAGAAGGAGGCCGTTCAACCCATCGAGCTTGCACCAACAACAATCTCACCCAAGCCCTATCCTCAACCCCATGTATTGACCCTGCTAATCCCCCTGACACTAAGGGGCAATTTACCATGGCCAATTAATCTAATCCACACACCTTTAGAGTGTGGGAGGAAACCCACGCAGACACAGGTAGAACATGCAGACTCCATACAGTCACCCGAGGCTGGAATTGAACCCAGATCCTTGGCACTGTGAGCCAGCAGTGCTAACCACTGTGCCACTGTGCCGCATAGAACTTCATGTGAATGTTTTTAAGAGTCTGGATTCAGCACAGCCTAATACTGACTGGCAGGTTCACTTGCGCTGTGCCCATATTAAAGCTAATCTCCTCTGGCTCCCACTTGGTGAATTTTTCTGGAGCTCCAAGTTGATCTGCCAGCTAACTTACTCGGGTGATATTTTCCAGTTCCTGCATTAGCCAGTTGATGCCAGGCCTGTGATGTAAGGGCAGTCCTACAAGGGCTCACTAACAGCTGGTGACTGGTGCCAAGATTGGGAGAGCTGCCCCTTGGGCTTGTCAAGCAACAGCCTGTCATTGTCATACTCATAGAATCATGGATGGATGGGTACAAATCCAACAACAATTAAAAAGCTTGACACCATCCAGGGTACAGCCATCCACTTGATTGACACAATCTGCTACCATAGCATAGAAACAGCAAGAGGCCATTTAGTCCCTTAAGACTGTTGCTCCATTCATTGGTGAAATTTTCCGATATTCTTTCTAAGGCGGCACAGGGGTTAGCACTGCTGCCTCATGTCACCAGGGACCTGAGTTCGATTCTGGCCTCAGTTGACTGTGTGGAGCTTGCACGTTCTCCCTGTGTCTTCGAGCCCCCCTCCCCTCCCCCATTATCCTAAGGTGATATCCAGGGAAGGATCACTCTTCACCCCCATAACAACACACCCTGCCTCCCCCCATCATGAGGACGGCCTAAACCGGGATGTTGGATTTATGTCACATTATCAGTAACTCCCACAGCTTGCCTCCTGGGCTTGCAGAATCTCACTAGCTGTTCTGTCTGGAAACAATACACATCTCTTTAACCTGTGTTTAATGCTCCCTCCACCCACATTGTCTGTACCTTTAAGACCTGGCTGGCTTTAGGGATTCGCATTCTAATCAGTATTCTGTAACTTGATGTTGTGTCGCTGTGCACTGTTTGAGAGCACATTTCCACTCCATCTGACGAAGGAGCAGCGCTCCGAAAGCTTATGGTATTTGCTACCAAATAAACCTGTTGGACTTTAACCTGGTGTTGTGAGACTTCTTACTGTGTTCACCCCAGTCCAACGCCGGCATCTCCACATCATGTCCCCCCATCATCCCAGGGGAACACTCAGGCCTCTTCTGCTTGCTGACCATCTTGAGCAATGAGGGTGCCATGAGCTGAAAGCTTGTGAGGGTCTGTCCATTTCATCAGTAGGTGGAGATACACACCAGGACCCCTGACGTCGGGGGAGGCAATAGCAGCTGAGAAGGGTCATTCAGCTTCTCTGTGCCCCCAGATCACCCTGTTCAGTGGCAGCTTGGACACACGTCTCAGGCAGAAGTCAGACATTCATGGAGGGTAAGAGGAACATCGCTCTGGCCTCACTGTAATTCATCACCATTCTCCTGCTGCATCTGGTAATATTGCTTTTGCACCTTGGATGGCACAGTGGCACAGTGGTTAGCACTGCTGCCTCACAGCTCCAGGGACCCAGGTTAGATTCCCGAGTTGGGTCACTGTGTGGAGTTTGCACATTCTCCCCATGTCTGCATGGGTTTCCTCCGGGTGCTCCGGTTTCCTCCCACAATCCAAAGGTGTGTGAGTTAGGTGCATTGGCCATGCTAAATTGCCCTTTAGTGTCCCAGGATGCGTAGGTTAGAGGGATTAGCAGGGTAAATATGTGGGGTCACCGGGATAGGGCCTGGGTGGGATTGTTGTCGGTGCAGGCTCGATGGGCAGAATGGCCTCCTTCTGCATTGTAGAGATTCTATGATTCTATGAATGGTGTGACCATCACGATGACCTCCTGTTGGCAGGACACAAGTGAAAAGATGCCAGGATCCCATGAGGGGAGAGGTCTGACACCCTAGTCCCAGTTATCCCCAAACCGAGAGGCTTTGAGGCTTTCTGCAGCCTGATGCCCCATGTGGACCCTGGCCATCGCCCGAGATCCTTCCTCTGCTTCCTCAGTTGGTTGCCTCTCACCACCCTCCTCAAGTAAGCCAGTGGGGAACATAAAAACTGACTGGAAAAGTTTCTATAGATATGTAAAGAAAAAAGATTGACAAAAACGAATGTAGGCCCCCTACAATCTGAAATGGGAGAATTCATGACGGGGAATAAAGAAATGGCCGAGGAACTAAATTTGAACTTTGCTTCAGTCTCCACGAAGGAATGATGTGGAGATGCTGGCATTGGACTGAGGTGGGCAGAGTAAGAAGTCTCACAACACCAGTCAACACCAGGTTAAAGTCCAACAGGTTTATCTGGTAGCACGAGCTTCCGGAGCGCAGCTCCTTCATCAGGTGAGTGGAGAGGTGGGATCGCAAACATGGCATATATAGACAGAGACTGAACTGCAAGATAATGGTTGGAATGCGAGTCCTTATGGGTAATCAAGTCTTTACAGGTACAGACAATGCGAGTGGAGAGAAGGATAATCACAGGGTTAAAGAGGTGTGAATTGTCTCAAGTCAGGACAGTTAGTTGGATTTTGCAAGCCCAGGCCAAATGGTGGGGGTTACATGTAGTGTGACATGATATCCTGGTTGAGGCCATCCTCATGTGTGCGGAACTTGGCTATCAGTTTCTGCTCGGTGATTCTGTGTTGTCGTGTGTCACACTACATGTAATCCCCACCATTTATTTTTCTTTCATATGATGTGGGCATCACTGGCAAGGTCAGTATTTATTACCCATTCCTAATTGCCCATGCAGCAGGTGGTGGTGAGCTGCCTTTCTGAACAGTTGCAGTCCATTTGTTAGGAAGGGAATTCCAGGATTTTGGCCCAGCGACAGGGAAGGAATGGCAGTTCCAAATCAGGGTGGTGTATGGCTTCAGGGGAAGCCTGCAGGTGGTGGTGTTCCCTCATGTCTGCTGCCCTTGCCCTGCTAGGTGGTAATGGTCATGGATTTGAAAGATGCTGTTGAATGAGGATTGGTGAGAAGCAAGTGTCACCTACAGGATGAACTGCAGCAACTCACCGAGGCTCTTTCAATCGCACCTATCAAACCTTTTACTTCCACCAATAATGAGGAAGAATGAAATCTCCCTTCCCGTTTCCACCTTGGCCTCCAACAAGTGCAAATAACTCGTAAACTACTTTGTCACGAAAATTGAGACCATCCAATCATCAGCCCAGCCCACATCCCTCTCTCCCCCTAGGTCACTGGGCAAACTTTGTCAAACTATAAATTTGTATCTTTCTCTAGTTTCTATCTGTGATCTCATTTTCTTCGTAAGCCCCAACTCCTGCTGCATCGACTCCATTCTCTCTAACGTGCGGACCACCCAGCTTCACTTCAAGCTAATAGCATAGATACCCTACGGTGCAGAAGGAGGCCATTCGGCCCATTGAGTCTGCACTGACCACAATTCCACCCTGGCTCTATCCCCATAACCTCATTTATTTACTCTGCTAATCCCCCTGGCAATTTAACATGGCCAACCAACCTAACCTGCACATCTTTGGAGTGTGGGAGGAAACTGGAGCACCCGGAGGAAACCCATGCAGACACGGGGAGATCGTGCAGACTCTGCACAGACAGTGACCCGAGGCCGGAATTGAACTCGGGTCCCTGACGCTGTGAGGCAGCAATGCTAACCACTGTGCCACTGTGCCTTCTCTCTCCTTTGGCACTGCCCCTGTTTCTATCAAATCTGCTGTCCTCACCTATCTGCTCAAAATAGGCCCTGAACCCGCTGTTCTTGAAAACTACTGTCCCATTTCCAACCTCCCTTTCCTTGGATTGTGTTGTTGCCTCCAAAATTCATGCCCACCTTTTCCGGAACTCCACATTTTAATCCCTCCAGTTAGATTCCTGCCCCTGCCACAGTACTGAAACAGCTCTTACCAGGGCGGCACGGTAGCACAGTGGGGCGGCACGGTAGCACAGTGGTTAGCACTGCTGCTTCACAGCTCCAGGATTCCGGGTTCGATTCCCGGCTCGGGTCACTGTCTGTGTGGAGTTTGCACATTCTCCTCGTGTCTGCGTGGGTTTCCTCCGGGTGCTCCAGTTTCCTCCCACAGTCCAAAGATGTGCGGGTTAGGTTGATTGGCCAGGTTAAAAATTGTCCCTTAGAGTCCTGGGATGTGTAAGTTAGAGGGATTAGCGGGTAAAATATGTGGGGGTAGGGCCTGGGTGGGATTGTGGTCGGTGCAGACTCGATGGGCCGAATGGCCTCCTTCTGCACTGTAGGGTTTCTATGTTTCAAAGTCACAAATTATTCATTCTGTGACGGTGACAGAGGGAAACTATTGCTGCTCATCCTTCTCAACCAATCTGTAGCCTTTGACATGGTTGGCCGCAGCATCATCCTCCAACACCTTTCTATTGTTGTCCAGCTGGGTGAGACTGCACTCACCTAGTTTCTATCTCATCCCCCTAACCATAGCCAGAATATCACTTGCAATGGCTCCTCTTGCCGCTCCAGCACCATTACCTTTCCCCTTGGCCTCCCCCTTTTTCCCATCTACACGCTTACCTTGGTGGGGTCATTCAAAAGCACCATGTGATTTCCACACGTACGTTGATAATACCCAGCTCCACCTCACCAACATTTCCTCCTCCCCTTCACTGTCTCTGAATTGTCCAACATCCAGTATTGGATGAACAAGGATCTCCTCCAGCTATACATTGGGGAGACTGAAATCATTGGGCAGAATGCTCCCAAAAAGATTCTAAGTGTTGAATTTACATGAAAAGTGGAGTAATTCATGTTGGTTTTTACAGTGGGAGGTCACACTAGAATCTCCCACACTCTGCAATGCAGAGGCCACTAGAGTGAATATCATTTGATTTCAGGGGTCGGGGCCTATTCCCACCCGGGAGGCTGAAACCAGCGCACATCTGCACATGCGCAGTGGCCCCAAACTGTCAGCCTCCCATTTGCTGGCCAGTTTGGGACCCCTGCAGCGCTACCCCCCCCTCCCCCCACCCTCCTACCCCACCACAGCCCGATAGCAGTCCCCCTGACCATTCCTGGGCTCAGCCCCGATAACCCCTTTGTGGCCTGCCCCAATCTCCAGCCTCCCCTGCACAGTTCCGCCTAGTGCTGACCTCCCAACAGGCAGAGCCCTGCCAGCCCACCTCGATCTCCAACGCCCCCCCCCCCCCGCCCCCCGCCAGTGACGATCTCCCCCCCCCACCCTCAGTGACGATCCCTCTCCATGACGATCCCCCTCCCCAGCCGACCACCTTCCGCCCCCAGCCGACCACTCCCCCACCTGGCAGACCACCCCCCTCCCCCAGCCTGCCCTGATCGCTGGCCTCCCTCCTGCTTAGACCGATCCAACTGCAGAATGGCTGTGGGATGCCCCACCTCCACCAATCACACCCTAGGCCCTGCCCCCATTAGGCCAAAATAACCCCTGGGCATGGGCAGTTTGAGCCTTGGGCAGTGCCAGGGGGCACATGCTGGCACTGCCAAGGTGCCCATGACTTGGGGGCCCCAATTGCCCCACCTTCACTCCAGTGGTGTTGTTCCGATTGCTCCCCGAAAGTGGGGAGCTACTGTAAACCCCGCTAGAGTGAAATACTCAGGCAGCATGGGAGGGGCTAGCGGGCCCGGAGAATTCACTCCTGGGCCGCTAATTACATTTGAACTACATTTAAACAAAGATTTAAATAAGTTACCCAGTCTTCCTGCTGGTTTCCAGCGCACATCTGACGACGCCAAAAATCCGGTGCAGGGAGATGCGCTCGCGGCGGGAGCATGCACGAATCACTGCATGCCCGGCCGCACATTCTCCCACCCCGCTGCACTAGAAAATTAGCGTGGGAGAATCGCCCCCATTGTCTACAATTCCTGCCATAGACTCCTCGCCTTTGCTACTGACTCCATCCCTCCTCCCCCGGCATCTTTCCGAGGTTGAACTGGATTGTCCGAAACCTTGGTATCATATTTGACCCCAAAATGAGCTTCTGATCACACATCTGCTCCATCATTCAGATCGTCTACATCCTTACATATCGTTACGTTGCCAGACTCTGCCCCTGCCTCAGCTCATCTGCTGATGAAACCCTCACCCATACCATTCTTACCTCTAATCGTGTCTATTCCAGTGCTCTCTTGCCTAGTTTCCCTGCATAAACCTAAGGTCACCCAAAACTCTGCCTCTTGCGATCTAACTCACAACAAGTGCTGTTTGTCTTTCACCCCTGTGCTCGGCGACTCACTCCAGCTCCCAGTTAAGCAACACCTCAACTTTAAAATGTTCATCCTTGCTTTCAAATCCTCCCATGGCCTCACCGCTCCCTATCTCTGTAATCTCCTCTCCTCCCACAACCCACTGAGATCTGTGCTCATCTAATTCTATCCTGTCGAGCATCTCTGGTTTGAATCTCTCCGTAAGAGTTTTAACAACACCCGGTTAAAGTCCAACAGGTTTATTTGGTAGCAAATGCCATTAGCTTTTGGAACGCTGCTCCTTCGTCAGATGGAGTGGAAATCTGCTCTCAAACAGGGCACAGAGACACAAAATCAAGTTACAGAATACTGATTAGAATGCGAATCTCTACACCCAACCAAGTCTTAAAGATACAGACAATGTGAGTGGAAGGAGCATTAAGCACAGGTTAAAGAGATGTGTATTGTCTCCTGTCTGGAGACAATACACATCTCTTTAACCTGTGCTTAATGCTCCCTCCACTCACATTGTCTGTATCTTTAAGACCTGGTTAGCTGTAGAGATTCGCATTCTAATCGGTATTCTGTAACTTGATTTTGTGTCTCTGTGCCCTGTTTGAGAGCAGATTTCCACTCCATCTGACGAAGGAGCAGTGCTCCGAAAGCTAATGGCACTTGCTACCAAGTAAACCTGTTGGACTTTAACCTGGTGTTGTTAAAACTCTTACTGTGCTTACCCCAGTCCAACGCCGGCATCTCCACATCTTGAATCTCTCCACCAGTGCTAATCATGCCTTCAGCTAGCTGGGCTTGAAAACCCTCCTTAAAGAGTTCCGCTTTTCTAAATCTGTTCCTTCAAGGTGAATACTTTGCCCCTATCTTTACCAAGGAAGTCATCGTGAAAGAAGAGAATGTTTGGACATTTAAAAGATTTAAAATTGATAAGGAAGTGATATTGGATTGGTTGTCAGTACCTAAAACTGATCAGGTACCCGCATTGGATGAGACCATCCAAGGATACTGAGGGAAGTGAGAGCGGAAATTGCAGAGGCACTGGCCATAATTTTCCAGTCTTCCCGAGACTCGGGGTGGTGCCAGAGTACTGGAGAATTGTAAATGTTACATTCTTGTTCAAAGACACTGTGTAAAGATAATTCCAGCATTAACAGGCTAGTCAGTTTAACTTTGGTGGTGGGGAAGGTTCTGGAAACAATAATTCAGGACAAATTAGCCACCTGTTCATAAGTGGGTTAATTAAAGAAAGTCAGCATGGATTTGTTAAGGGCCAATCATCTTTAACTAACCATTGTCGATTGTCAGAAAAACCCATCTGGTTCATTAATTTCCTTAAGGAAGGAAATCTGCCGTCCTTACCAGGTCTGGCCTACATGTGACTCCAGAGCCACAGTAATGTGGTTGACTCTCAACTGCCCTCGGGCAACTCAGGATGGACAATAAATGCTGGCCAGCCAGCGACGTCCATGTCCCACGAATGAAAAAAAAGAAGTCTGATCACCATCATTTGTGAGATAGTGCAGAAAAGATTCACAAGAATGGTTCCAGGAATGAGGAATTTCAGTTATGAAGCTAGATTGGAGCAGTTAGGGCTGTTTTCCTTGGAGAAGAGAAGACTGAGAGGAGCTTTGATAGAGAAATTCAAAATCGTGAGGGGCCAGGACAGAATAGAATCCATAGAATAGAATCATAGAATCCCTACAGTGCAGGAGGAGGCCATTCGACCCATCGAGTCTGCACTGACTCTTAGCCAGGTCCTATCCCCATAATGGCGCATATTTTACCCCACTAATTGCCCTAACCTAATATATCTTGGGACACTAAGGGGAAATTAGAATGGCCAATCCACCTAACCTGCATATCTGTGGGCTGTAGGAGGAAACAAGAGCACCCGGAGGAAACCCATGCAGACACGGGGAGAACGTGCAGACTCCAAACAGATCCAAGTGACCCAAACTGGGAATCGAACCCGGGTCCCTGACACTGTGAGACAGCAGTGTTAACCACTGTGCCGCAGTGCCGTCATAGATGGGGAGAAACTTCCCACTGGTGAAGAATTAAGAATGAGAGAGCACAGATTCAAGATTATTGATGAAAGAAGAATCGGAGGTATGAGGAGAATTCTTTTCACACAGCCTGAGTGTGGTGGAGGCAGATTGAGGCATTCAAGATGGCATTGGATTATTATCTGAAAAGGAAGAATGTTCAGGGTTATGACGAGAAGATGGGAGCAAGGTGAATAGCTCATTCGGAGAGCCGGTACAGAAATGTGCCGAGTGGCCTCCTTGGGTGCTGTAACCAATCTGATTGAAAGTTACCTGCTTGACAAACATTTGCTCCAATATCTCCTGAGATGGTTTGGCATCATACTTTGTTTTATAGTGCTCCTGTGAAGCACCTTGGGATATTAAAAGGTGCTAAATAAATATGAATAGTTGATGTTGTTGTTGGGTGGAGAGATGAAAGGGCAAAGGGGATGATGCTTCAAGACAGGGGGGGGACAATTATGGGACAAGTAAAGAAACAAATGAATTGTGGGCCATCTGCCTGGGTGATTTGTTCCTCGGGGCCTGCCCCTTTATCCTGCTATAGACGTCTCCAGTTTAAACCCTTCTGATGTTTTCTGGCTGCATCACTCCTAACTGTTTTATTGCCTTTTAGTTGTTGAAGTTGCTTGGACTGTCTGGCAGCAGTCCCAGTGGAAACAAGACTTCACCTCAATTTTCAAAAATTCTTCCATGGGCCGTGAGCATCACTGGTTGGACAGCATTTATTGCCCGTTCTTAACTGCCCTCGAACTTAGTGGCTCACTAGCCTGTTTCAGAGGGCAATTAAGATTCAACCACATTACCATGGATCTGGAGTCACATGTAGGTAAGAATAGATAAGGACTACAGATTCCCTAAAGGACATTAGTGAACCAGATGGGGTTTTTTTATGACAATTGACAGTAGCTTTGTGGTTATCATTAAACTTTTAATTCCAAATTTTTAGTGAATTCAAATTTCATTATCTGCCAAGATGGGATTTGAATGCAGGTTCTCAGAGCATTATCCTGGGTATCGGGACTACTAGTCCAGCAACAATACCACTATGCCATTGCCTCCCCATTGAGATCCTGAAAATGTGGAAGTGAGTTCTAGAGGTAAGTGATTCTGTGGCTAAGGTTTTGCTGTTAGTTACAGAAGGCAGTGGCAAGAACACCCTGACAGCAGTTGGCACTGTTTGTTCATGACAGCAGGAAGAACAAGGGTAAAATCTGTCTCTTGACCTGTCCTGTTTGTAGCTGCTCCTAGCAGGAGATCTGTTGTCATTGTATGTCGGTGGTTTTTCATGACTATATATTGGATGGAATTTTATGAGAATGATTCTAAGTGTCCAGTTAGCATGAAAACGGAAGAGTTCGTGATCCATTTTTTGGGTGAATTTTATGCGCTTAGGCACTGAATAAATGGTCAACACCGTTTTTAGCTGCTGCAGGCAGTGGGCTGGGCTTAATTCACCATGATGTGGAGATGCCGGCTTTGGACTGGGATAAACACAATAAGAAGTCTAACAACACCAGGTTAAAGTCCAACTGGACTTTAACCTGGTGTTGTAAGACTTCTTACTTAATTCACCAGCTGGCCTACAGAGGGATCTACTGTGCATGTGCAGACCTCTGATTATGCAGATGCTCAATAGCAACTGTAGGGGCCTGACAGACAGAGAGAGAGCTGTCAAGCCCCTGCTACAGCAGGCAGCCTGAACACAGCCCCCCTACAATTGTGGGGACCCGTGGCCGATCGCAAGCCCCGCAATGCATGGCCATCTAGCCTCTACCCGTGCACCACCACCGCCCGGACCGATCTGGGCCCCCCCTCAATTGCAACTGCAGAACGGCAACGGGCCTCCCTCCCCCCTATCAGGCCCCCTTTTTGCCCCGCCCACATAAGCCCGCAGTGCCAAGGTGCCAGGCTGGCAATGCCCAAGGGGCATCCCCTCTTACCCTTGGCCTCCCTGGGGGGGCCTCAATGGCATCTGGTTCCATCGGCGAGGCCAACACGACTGTTCCATGTTCATGGAGAGCAGGTGTTTTCCTCGTCAAAGAGAACCTCTCCCGGCGAGGCCATAAAGGCAAGCGAGCCCGGACCATTGAGCACCGAGATCACAAAACACATGGAAATTCAAATTTAAATATATTTAAATAAATTATTCCGCCCCTCGCCCATTTCCAGCGAGAAAATCACCGGAAATGCAGCTGTCATAAAATCGCGGGAGTGGAGAAACCGGGCATGATCCTGATTCCTCGGCTCTCATGCGATTTTACTGGCTCACTCCGGCTGTCGATGGGTGGGATGGAATGATAAGATTCCGCCCATTATGTCAGGTCCCAGACAGGTGACTAAGCATCATGGCGGTGCTCCAGATGTGTCACACACCTTGCAGGTCTCCACCTCCTGAGCCATTGTCCCATTAACGTCTGGGGACCTTCTGTTTCCTCCACCATTTGATTTGATCTGATTTATTACTGACACATGTATAGGGATACAGTGAAAAGTATTGTTTGCTGCGCGCTTTACAGACAAAACATACCGTTCATAGAGTACATAGGGGAGAAGGAAAGGAGAGGGTGCAGAATTTATGTTATAGTCATAGCTAGGGTGTAGAGAAAGATCAGCTTAATGCAAGGTAGGTCCATTTGTCTGATGGCAGCGGGGAAGAAGCTGCTATTGAATTGGTTGGCATGTAACCTCAGACTTCTGTATCTTTTTCCCGATGGAAGAAGGTGGAGGAGAGTATGCCTTCCCAATCTTTGTGTTCGTAGAAGGGATGATGTCCCCACACCACACCAGCTGAAGTCCCTCACTCAGTCTTTCACTTCCTGGTGAGCCGAGATCACGGATAATTGCTGCTGGTGTACCATCTACTTGAAGTCACAAGTGCGTGTTGGAGAGTTGTGGGACACCAGTTTCCCCCACCCACACACTTTTTGACGTTGGGGTGTGGCTTGGCAAGGGACCGGGTCTCACAATCATTTCCTATGTATCCTGGAATTGCCGGAAAACCGACAGTTCCAGGAAAGAAAATGGTTATCTCACCACGCAGGCAGGAGGATAGCGTGTCTGTTACCATGGTCTGAGTCAGTATCAGTTTCCTCCCGCATGTACTTTCCTTCACATCTGTGGGTTTGATTTTAATGAGCAGCATACTTGTCACCATCTCTCTCTTCTAACACTAGCAACTCTGACGAAGGGTCATCCAGAATTGAAACGTTGGCTCTATTCTCTCTCCACAGATGCTGTCAGACCTGCTGAGATTTTCCAGCGTTTTCTGTTTTTGTCCCTCGAACACTACCTTATCTTCCTCAGCCTAGCAGGGTATTCCCTCGCATCTTTCTGAATGCAATTCCGATTCCATGCATGGACTGTGACAATCCTGGCTTCTTTTACCAGGAGAAGGCCAGACACGATAGAAAGCAACTCATAGAATCATAGAATCCCTACAGTGCAGAAGGAGGCCATTTGGCCCATCGAGTCTGCACCGACCACAATCCCACCCAGGCCCTACCCCCACATATTTACCCACTAATCCCTCTAACCTACGCATCTCAGGACTCTAAGGGGCAATTTTTAACCTGGCCAATCAACCTAACCCGCACATCTTTGGACTGTGGGAGGAAACTGGAGCACCCGGAGGAAACCCACGCAGACACGAGGAGAATGTGCAAACTCCACACAGACAGTTTCCACAGCATGTACATCTGGTAACCCATGGAACAACACTCTTATTTTTTTGCTGTTACTCAAAAATGTCTCGGAGGCAGCAGAAGTTGTGTATAGACGAAATATACCCATACACTTATGAATAATAGTAACAGATACTCACTGGTTTAACAGCTGGGTCTGTTTAATGAGAGCATCTGATTTGGAATTTTAATTTCCTTGCTCAGTTTGTGGAAGGGCTCAGGAAATGGCAAAGTGAAGTTTATTTTGACAGTCAGAATGACTTTCACAGTTTCACCCTTATATCCGGAGTTTTCTGCTCTCTGTCGAGGCAGTGCATGAGAGGAAACACCCCCTTGATTGAAACATTGCTGCCACCCAGACACAGGATCAGTTCTGTCATTTTGTTAAACATTTGCATGTGGTACTTATGCAATAGAGGTTTGAAAACATCATCCTGTCTGCCACCGACTGTGATTGTCACATCTGTATCTCTGGCATGGACAGAGTGGATAGTCAGATGTTCTTTCCTAGGGTAGAAAAGTCAAGTACTAGGGGACATAGGTTTAAGGTGCGTGGGGAAAAGTTTAGAGGAGTTGTGCAAGGCAAGTTTTTTACACAGAGGGGGGTGAATGTCTGGAACGCGCTACTAGGGGAGATGGTGGGAGAAGGTACAATTGCGGCATTTAAGGGGCATCTAGATGAATACATGAATAAGATGGGAATGGGAGCTTATAGACTCCGTAGGTCATAGAGTTTTAGTTTAGGCAGGCATCATGATCGGCGCAGGCTTGGAGAGCCGAAGGGCCTGTTCCTGTGCTGTACTGTTCTTTGTTCTTTGTATTATTCCATCGTTCTTGCCATCAATTCATTTATCAGAATTAGTTCATCAAACAGCACATCCTCACTAATTGTCACATTCTGGCATTTCTTCCGTATTAACTTGACTGCTGTTTCCATCTCGAATCTTCAAGGAGCTTCCTTTGAAAGTGATTCTTTCAGATCTCTCAAATCATCTGTATGCTTTCCCAATACACACATTTACTTTATTGCTGCATTGAACAAAGATCTGGGAACATTAAGACAGCATTGATTTTTTAATGACTCCTGTTTCTTCAGGGTCCATGAGTAATTTTCTTGCTTACGTTCCCCACACTGTAACCAGCTTCTTTTCAAGATTGTTTAAGAAATCGACTGACTTCGCTGCAGGTCAATCATCTCCCTTCGGTGGTCTGATTCTGTCACGAAAAGCTGTCATGTGTGGGTGGTTAACAGTAAGCCAGGGCATAGTGCACGAATCTTCAAATGATCTGTGAAAGGGGGTCAAGTGACATAAGCACAGGAACGGCTACATTTTCGCAAGCTCTGGCACTGCTCATCTTTTAATCCTTTTTGTTAACCTTTTTGATTTTGATTTGATTTATTATTGTCACATTGGGGGAGGTGATGGCCTAGTGGTATTATCGCTAAACTCTTAATGCAGAAACACAGCTAATGTCCTGGGGATACAGGTTTGAATCCCGCCACAGCAGATGGTGGAATTTGAACTTAATAAAAAAAAATCTGGAATTAATAATTTACCGATGATCGTGAAACCATTGTCGATTATCAGAAAAACCCATCTGATTCACTGATGTCCTTTTGGGAAGGAAATCTGCCATCCTTACCTGGTCTGACCTACATGTGACTCCAGAGCCACAGCAAGGAGGTTCACTCTCAACTGTCCTCTGCACAAGGGCAACTAGAGATGGGCAATAAATGCTGGCCAACCAGCAACACCCATGTCCCATGAATGAATTTTTAAAAAATGTATTGGGATACAGTGAAAAGTATTGTTTCTTGCGCTATGCAGACAGAGCATACCATTCATGGAGTACATAGGGGAGAAGGAAAGGAGAGGGGGAAAAATATGGTGTTGCAACCACAGATAGGGTGAAGAGAATGATCAGCTTAATATATGGTAGCACCATTCAAAAGTATGATGGCAGCAGGGAAGAAGCTGTTCTTCAGTCGGTTGGTACGTGATCTCAGACTTTTGTATCTTTTTCCCGATAGAAGAAGATGGAAGAGAGAATGTCCGGGTGCGTGGGGTCCTTAATTATGCTGGCTGCTTTTCCGAGGCAGCGGGAAGTGTAGACGGAGTCAATGGATGGGAGGCTGGTTTGCACGATGGACTGGACAACCCATAATTATTTAATTTTGGAAAGTATACTTCCTGGAAGATCCTGGTTAAATGTTTGGTGATGAATCAAGAAAACCCTGGTTTGATCAGAGCGGTCGGGGGTGGCTGGAGTGAGACCTTGTTCGCAGTGACGGTTTTGCTGGTGAACGGCTCACGCTGTGATGGAGTCATAGACATGGAGATGATAGCTGCCATTGTGAGTAAAGTTGTGGATGACAGGCTCAGCTCCCTGGCAGAGATCATCGGTGCCCGCATTGATCCGGGAGAAAGTGGATGGAGCAGAGGAAAGAATCCTGTCAGTCGAGAGGGTGGTTTCCTCGGTGGAGGCTCACCTTCAATCCTTGGAGATCGCGCCTCATGGTATGTCGGACATCCTGGTTAAAAGGGAAGATGGGGCCGGAGAAGGAGTGTCCGTGTGTCTGCTCTCCCAGGGGAAGCTGCGGATGAAATCCCGGCTGATTTTGAAAACTGGCTGCCATGCTTTCACAATCCTGGTTTGAAGGCTGGATGTTTCAAGTTCGATGGAGTTTCCGGATGGTTCCTTGATGTTACTCAACAATCTTCTCATGGCTTTGGCCTTTTCAAGCTCTGTGGATGGCTATGTTATCCTACAGTTCATCATTAATCCTAGACTTTTATCCCTTATGATTGTACTCGAGAGTTTAAGACTTTTATCCTGACAAGGGTGTATAATATCTGGGCACTGAGCCATATATCACCTTTTACCCTTTGAAAATGAGAGATGTTTATTTATTTATGACAGAATTGATCCACTAGTGTGCTCTGGTGGTGAAATGAGAAAGACCTTAGTTTAGAGTATGTTACTGTTTGCATTTGATTTTGGTCTGGATGTGTGGTACTAGGGAGCAGTGTCGGCCCACCTTGCTTCTGGCCCTGTGTCAGATTGAAATCTTTGAGATTCAGTGTTGGCAGTGCAGAGATATTTTCTTAGCTGTGTACTGATAATGGGTCTCCTTCGTTCTATCGGGGAGCGTGCTGGCTTGGTTGTATGATATTAGGGTTGTGTGATGTTTAGTCTTTTTTTCTGCTGTGCTGTAATCTTTACATTTATAGTGAAGGAGTGTATTCTTTACTTTGTGGATAAGATGAGTAGCACCACAGCAGGGTGGTGGACTGGTGAAATGGTATATGGTGGTGGGTATGGCCTTAAAGGTCCTCACTGTGGATGAGGAAACCACCCCTGCCTCACACTCACCCCTACCCCGCCCCTGTAGAACTTATAGTGCTGCGTATTTCATTTGAAATTATTTTGGAGTTAAAGATTCCTTGATGGTCTCCTGTTAAGATACAGACAGATCATGTATCCTGGAAGAGACTGGGTTTTACTGTCATTGGGGCCTCTGCACAGCTGGAACTGGGTAAATATGAATCGATGCACGCCTGAGTGTGGTCAGTAGATTCTTGGCTATCCTGCTTTCTTGGATTGGTTTCCCATATTTCCTTGGCTGTGCAGATAGTGACAATGATTACTTGGTAATTAGGCTCCTGGAATGTATCCTATTGTTAGAGTTTCTTTGATGAGGGGAAATGGGCGGTAACCTGCTGATATAAGGGCTTGAACAAATGCCCTCAGTCGGGGGTCTTAGGGTGCTGGCTTAGGTCTTGTTTTGGTTATATCTGACCCCCCATAAGGGATCCTGTATTTTGTGCAGCTCTGCGTTATCCTGTGGGTGTGCACCACTCATGGCTTTATCCTGTTCCCCTGATATTCATGATGTGGAGATGCCGGCATTGGACTGGGGTAAACACAGTAAGAAGTCTCACAACACCAGGTTAAAGTCCAACAGGTTTATTTGGTAGCAAAAGACACTAGCTTTCGGAGCGCTGCCCCTTCGACAGGTGTGTGGTATTCCCCATTCCCCATTGTTTGTCAATGAATAATCCAAACTGAATGTGTTGGCATTCTTTTTGTCTCTTTCTCCATGTACTTGTTTGAACATGATTTTGCTGGACTGTACGAATCCTTGAGGGTTTGTGGCATTGTTTACCAAAAAAGAAAATCCTTGAATAAAAACATTTTAAAAATAACAATTCTGTAAAAACTTGGCACATTTTGCTGACAAAGAAAAGTATTTCATAAAGAACTCAAAAAGCCGAAGGATTCTGTCTAAAGCTGGTAACATTGACAGCTATCTGACATTACTATGTCCCACTGGATACTAGTATTCTTGTCCCACATCCACGCAATCAGTGAAGGTATGAAAATATCCATTCTTAGTTAGAATGTTTTCACTATTCACCAGGATTGTGCCCATTGCAGTTTGGTGTGCGAGATGTGAGCGGGACGTCCTGGCTCTTTCATTTCCTTTTATACGCTTGCCGTTAGTGTGC
The DNA here is from genome assembly GCF_964213995.1 of Mustelus asterias. Classification (NCBI taxonomy): domain Eukaryota; kingdom Metazoa; phylum Chordata; class Chondrichthyes; order Carcharhiniformes; family Triakidae; genus Mustelus; species Mustelus asterias. Next base: position 42,337,185 of record NC_135813.1, read on the forward strand.
ACATTTCCTTTTCTCTGTCGGTGCCAATGTTTGCATTTGTATTATCTGCTGCCAATGCCACACCTTCATTTTGACTCCAGAATTACTCATAACGTTTGTTATCTCAACCACAATAAGCCCTACGTCTTCATGTATGACAAAATCTGCAAGTTTTGTTTGCACAGAAGCTGCCTTTATTAGCCCTGAATTGGCCAACCCAGACAAGAAACAGTTCTCCTACTTTCTACTTTCTACCTATTATCCATCACTGTCTGTTGTTTAAGTTTAAAGTTTATTTATTAATGTCATAAGCAGGCTTACATTAACACTGCAATGAAGTTACTGTGAAAATCCCCGAGTCACCACACTCCGGCACCTGTTCGGGACACTGAGGGAGAATTTAGCATGGCCAATGCACCCAACCAGTAAGTCTTTCCTACTGTGGGAGGAAACCAGAGCACCCAGAGGAAACCCACACAGACACGCGGAAAACGTGCAGACTCTGCACAGTGACCCAAGCCGGGAATTGAACCCGGGTCCCTGGCGTTGTGAGGCAGCAGTGCTAACCACTGTGCCACCATGTCCATCACTTTCTCCCTATTGTCGCCCCTTGATATTCAATGAAATTACCATTACTGATCCCCCACTATCGACATCCCTGGGGGTTACCATTGAGAAGAAACTGAACTAGACTAGCCATATAAATACTGTAGCTATGAGAGCAGGTCAGAGGCTAGGAATCGAGCAGCAAGTAACTCACCTCCTGACTCCCCAGGGCATGTCCACCATCTACAAGACACAAGTCAAGAGTGTGATGGAATACTCGCCACTTGCCTGGATGAGCGCAGCTCCAACAACATTCAAAAATAAACTGCAACCAATAATTGGAAAAACAATTTCAAAATTGTGCTGATCTCGAATTGTGAGCATGGCTAACACAAATACAAGGAGAAATTCATAAATTGGTTGAGTGTGTAATTGGCAAATCAATTGAAGAAAAATCACACAGGCCACATACTGTTTGGAGATTGTAAATTGGTCGAGGAACAAAGGAATCAAGATGTAGACATTCACAAATCACTAGAAGTAGCAACACAAGTTAACGAGGCCATAAAGATAACAGACAAAGCATTGGCGTTTATTGCTGGAGGAATAGAATTGAAAAGCTTGTATAGGAATATTAGTCATGATGTGGAGACGCCGGCGTTGGACTGGGGTAAACACAGTAAGAAGTTTAACAACACCAGGTTAAAGTCCAACAGGTTTATTTGGTAGCCATATAAATATAGATGCTAGTGGCATTTGCTACCAAATAAAGCTGTTGGACTTTAACCTGGTGTTGTTAAACTTCTTACTAGGAATATTAGGGCAGCACGGTAGCACAGTGGTTAGCACTGCTGCCTCACAGCGCCAGGGACTCGAGTTCAATTCCCAGCTTGGGTGTCTGTGTGGAGTTTGCACGTTCACCCCGTGTCCGCGTGGGTTTCCTCCAGGTGCTCCGATTTCCTCCCACACTCCAAAGATGTCCAGGTTAGATGATTGGCCATGCTAAATTATCCCTTAGTTTTCCAAGATGTGTAGATCAGAGTTGTGCAGGATTAGCTGTGTAGGATCAGTGGGGATGGGGTGGGCCTGGGTAAGATGCTCTGTTGAAGAGTCAGTGCAGACTCAATGGGCCGGGTGGCCTCTTTCTGCACTGTAGGGATTCTATGGTTCTATGATGTGCTCCAGCCTACATCCAGCTCACTTTCTTCATTCACTGAGTCCAGGTTCTCTGTACTCCACTCTCCCTATGTCCACTGCTGGTGGCCAAACTCTGAAGCTTCCACCCTAAATTCTGCACTTTGCTATCTCTGTGACTTTGGTCTCCTCCCCTAATCCTTGCTTGGTGCCCAATCTGAGAAGAATTGGAGGTTGTTTCACTGCATTAACAATGCTATCGATTTGTATGTGTTTGAACTTTAGTACCGTCCCCCAGTGAACACGCAGCAAGGGATGGTAGGTAATACATTAACATTTTAAATCGTGCGGAAACTTGGTATGAGTGGGTGAGAGATGCCGCAGGTCTGGAATGTGCGAGATTCGGGCTGAATTCCTGAGGGTCAGTGTGCACACTGAGTCAGAATCAGGCCAGAAGGTGCACAACAACAGCCTAGGGTACCTCTTCTTCATATGTCCACCCCCCCCCCCCCCCACTCTTTACATTCCTTCTCATGTTCCAGCTGACATTTCAGAAGTATGAGGCATCTCCAGCAGAAAGCCAGCATGCATACTGCAGCCTGAGGTCCTTCCATCTGTTACTCTGTTACCATCTGCCATGGCTGAGTTTTTAATATTGGAAATGTAACTGGCTTTACATTCCATTAGAGAGTATCTATGCATATACAGATAGACACTGTCCATACATATACCGAGCAAATACACATAAATATACTGGATCATTGAAACTACTTTGTGTGTCTGAAGCTGAAATGTAATCTAAGTGTGCAGGGTAAAAGGTTTATTGTCGGTCTTATTGCTAAAGGTTTGATATTCTTGCATTAGAAAGAGAAAGAAAGACTTTTATATCACACCGTTCAAGACCTCAGGGTGTCCCAACGCACTTTACAGCCATAAAGTACCTTTAAAGTGTAATCACTGTTGTAACATCAGAAACACGGTAGTCAACAAATTGCACTGCATCCCTCAAACACGGCGTGATTATGACCAGACAATTTGGTGTTTTAACTGAGGGTGGTCAAGGGAGATGGTGGGGTGGGGGAGGCTGTGTGTGTGGGGGGGGGGGGGGGGGGGGGTGGAATTCAGGGAAATCCCCCCGCTCATCGATTGAAATAGCACCGTGAGATCTTTTCTGAGCGGGCAGACAGGGTCTTGATTTAATATCTCAACCGGCGGATGGCATCTCTGACACTGCAGCAATCCCTCAGTACTGCATTGTAGAGTCAGTCTGGATTTTATACTCAGATCAGTGGAGTGGGACTCATGGAGCGGAATTTTCCATTTTGAAGACTAACTGCGGTGGCAGGAGGGAAAATGGGGCATGTTTCCCGATGGTGGGGGCGGGGGGGTTGGAGTGGGGGGGGGGGGGGGGGGGCTGCTCTCGTGTCTGATTTTTCAGCTCAACTGTGCACTAGTAAAGGAGCTTGTCAAATACGTCGTGGCTGGGTGGACACTGATTCATCCGCCCTGTTGTTACCTCATGGGGTTGAGGGAACTGGCACCATAATCTAATGGCACCCACATACGTATCCACCCAGTGCAGCCCAGGTGTGTGGGCTGCCTTTGGTTCAAAGATGAAACTCCTGTACAGCACGGTCCAGTGAGGCCTCCCCTGTGATACTCCTGCAGGCTGTAGATTAGCCCGGAGGTCCTATTCCCGAGGGATTGGAACAAAAGGCCGCCCCACCTGACCTCAGTGATGTGAGTGGAGTCATCAGGGAGGTCAATGGCGGTGCTGTACTTTGAATTCAAGATCAGCTTCCAACCTCTCCCTCTTAACCTCCAACTCCCTCCTATTCTCCTCCATCCTCACTGGATTCCAATTCCCCTTCTGCCTATAACTCTCCCTGTCACCATAGAGCCAATAATTATTGTTGTTGATATTCCTCACCTTCCTCCCCCAAACCCATTCCTGTTGTTGTTCCCATGCCTTCTGTCGACATGACCGCTCACCTTCTTGAGGCCACTTGTCCCATGATTTACAGGGAGTCGCTCCCCGCCAACTCCCTCCTCAACTTCTTAACTCTCTCCATGCCTTACCTGCTCCAAATTTGCCAACTGCAGATGCCTCCCCGGACAGGACTGTGCCATCTGCTGCCCAACACAAAGTAACCAACCCCCAGGACCCAGATATCTACTCAACTGACCCGCCATTGCCCCATGGATCAACAGGGAAACCCAACCCGCCATTATAGAATCGCAACAGTGCAGAAGGAGGCCATTCAGCCCATCGAGCCTGCACCGACAATGATCCCACCCAAGCCCTAGCCCTGTAACCCCATATGTTTACCTTGTTAATCCCCGTGACACTAAGGGGCAATTTAACATGGCCAATCCACCTAACTCGCACATATTTGTGAGTGGGAGGAAACAGATGGAAACCCACGCAGACATGGGGAGAACGTGCAAACTCACGTTCCAAGCCAGGAATCGAACCCGAGTCTCTGCCACTGTGAGGCAACACTGTGCCACTGTGCCGCCCGGATTAATTAAATGTGGGGGTAGGGCCTGGGTGGGATTGTGGTCGGTGCAGACTCGATGGGCCGAATGGCCTCCTTCTGCACTGTAGGGTTTCTATGATTTCTATGAATCCCATGGATCAATAGGGAAACCTGAACTGCGCATTAACCCCATGGATTAACAGGAATCTTGACCGGACGTTAACCTGCCATGTAAGTCAGAAAGACAAAATTCCAACCTAATTTTCCACTGGTGGAAAACAGACTTTTCTCATCTTGGCAAATTTTGTGTCCTTGCCCGTTACGATTCATGTGACTGGAGGGTCCAGAAAGTTTCACCTGTAATCTCCTGATTTGGAGACAAGGCTGACACTGAGAAGGACAATGAGAAGGGAGTAACGACTGAACTCAGATGTAATGGGGAATAGGCCAGATTTTTAAAAATACAATGGTTTAAGCTTTGTACACCTGGAAACCACTGCCTTTGATTTGATTTATTATTGTCACATGTATTAGTATACAGTGAAAAGTATTGTTTCTTGCGCACTATACAGACAAAACATACCGTACATAGAGAAGGAAAGGGGAGAGTGCAGAATGTAGTGTTACAGTCATAGCTAGGTTGTAGAGAAAGATCAACTTAATGCAAGGTAGGTCCATTCAAAAGTCTGACAGCAGCAGGGAAGAAACTGTTCTTGAGTCGGTTGGTACGTGACCTCAGACTTTCGTACCTTTTTTCCGACGGAAGAAGGTGAAAGAGAGAATGTCCGGGGTGTGCGGGATCCTTAATTATGAAAAAATAGTGAAAGTGGATTGATAAAAACAACAAGCATTTTAACCTTTGACAACCGCAGGATGTCCCCACACAGCTTCACAGCCAATAAAACACTTTTAAAAGTGTAGTCGCCCCCGGAATGTAAGAAACGTCGCACCCAATTTTTGCACAGCAAGATCCCACAAGCAGCATTGTGATAATGACCGGATCATCTTTTCTTAGATGTTGATTGAGAGATAACTATGGTCAGGAAAGAGGGGATAGCTTCAACGTGGAGAAGTTCAGAGGCATCATGGATGGAAGGGGCCGATTATGGAAGAGCAGGTGCTGGGGGAGGCGGGGGGTTGGGCGATGGGGAGTGGGCTGTTCTTCGACAGTTTTTGGCTTCTACATAAATTGAAAGATGTCGGAAATAATGTGTCAAAGTCATAAAGGCAAAAAAAACCATTCAGGTTGCTCACAATCTGGTGAGGTGCTGTGACAGCTGACTCATTGAATCGCTACTTGAGCTTTGATGAGTCATGTGACCTTTTCTTGTCACCGGCTTTTCAAATGTCAACCCAATTCCTTGTGTTTCCATGGAAACTTTACTGTTTATGAGGGTTGTGGTGAGTTGGCCACAAAAAGGTAGTGGAACGCATTGTGATATTCGATCTCCTTTAGAATCATAGAATCAGCGAATCTCTACAGGAATTTTGACCGGTACAGCATGAACTCAGAGTGGGAAGCTACTAGTTACATAGGTTCCTCGTGGTGAGACCAAACCTGTGAAAGTCACTCAGGCATGCTCATACCCGCTAAAGACATTAGTATATACATTCAAATAGGAAGATGCTTACACTCTAGAACACTTCTCCTCGCTTAATTTCGATTCTGTTTAAGAACAGAAGCATAATGAAACTCTTGTCTCAACTATACATCAGTCTTTCAGGAGCTTTGCAACTACGCTCCTGTGCAGTAGCACTGGGTGACTCCATAGACACTGGTGAAGCTTGTCCCGGTGGAGATGGACTTGTGGGTTCAGGAGTAGGTTGAGTATCTGTGAATGAATGCCCTTCATCCTCTCCTGGAGTAGAGTCCACTGGAAATCCTTAGACAACTGGAACCACTTCCTGTCGAATGTCCACAGCAGTATTTCCTTGTATCTGGAGCTTTTGCTGTCTCTGAGTCATGCCGTACACTCATGTGATCCTGGTCTCTGTGAACAACTCTCCCATTGGTCAGTTTCACTACCAAAGATACTGGACCACTTTGGTTGGGAATAACTCCAGGCAGCCATTGTTGGTTACTGACCAAATTCCTTATATAGACACAGTCATTTGGGTTGAAATGTCTCTCCCCAGCATGGTAGTCATGTCTCTCCTTCTGCTTTCCCTGTCTCCTTCCCACTCTCACTTTGACATCTGGATGTAGCAAGTCCAGGTGAGACTTTGGTTTCCGGCCCATCAGTAATTCAGCTGCTGAGGGTCCTGTTATTGTTTGTGGTATGATAGGAAACTAGAACAAGAACTGAGAGAGCCTGGTTCCCAGAGTGTCAGCTGCCATTCTCCTCAATCCTTCGTTCAGTGTCTGAGCAGATTGCTCTACTGAACCATTTGAAGCTGGGTGAAAAGGCACAGTGTGCACATGGCATATTCCAATCCTTTGCATAAACCCTTGGAAATGTTGTACCATTTATCTGAAAAAGAGAATCCAGTAAACTATGAGATGCAGAATCTTGGCGTAGCTACTCTATCATAATGGGAGCTGTAACATTACTCATGATGTGTACTTCTAATCACTTAGAATATGTGTCCACAATGACTAGAAACATATGACCCATGAAAGGCCCTGCAAAGACCACATGAAGTCCAGACCACAGACGATCAGGCCGCTCCGATGGGTGTAGTGGTGCTGTGGGTGCATCGTCCAGTTGATCTGACACTGAGTACAGGATTTCACCTTGTCCCCACATTCCTGATCCATATTAGGCCACCAAACATACGACCTGGCTAAGCATTTCATTCGGGAGGCACACGGGTGAGCCTCATGAACTTCATCCAAGGCTTGTGATCGCCCGGGAGGGTGGGATAACCACTCTGGACTCCCAAAGGATACAACCATCCTGAACACACAGTTCATCTTTCCAATTTGCATATGGTCTCAATTCATCATCCCCTATAACCATAGGCCAATCCTGCATAAGGAATCTCTTCACCTGGGATAGACCCGGTCTGTCCATTGCTTAATCTGTTTAGCATTCACTGGAGAACGTGAAAGTCTCTCAAGCAAGAAAATTGTCTCTGGAGGAAATAATGTCTTGGTGAGCATGTCTGGTAAACGAAGACAACTCAGCGTGTCTGTGTTTGCATTGTCCTTCCCTGTCCTGTACAGAATGTTAGACTGGTAAACTGACAATGTGAGAGTCCAGCACTGTGTCCTCATCAAGGCCATGGGAGGAATGCACTTGGATTCACTGAAAAGACTCATCAATGGCTTGTGCTCAGTACGTATAATGAATGAACAACCATAAAGGTACTAATGAAACCATTTCACAGCAAAGACAGTGGCTTGACCTTCATTGTCTAACCGCGAATATCCCTTCTCAGCTGTTGTCAGTGTATGTGGTGTAAAACCACCAGGTTTTTCTGACCCGTACCCCATCAGATGAGAAAGTACTGCCCCAACACCGTAGGGCAAGGCATTGTGTGACAGAATGAGTTCCCTGTCTTGAAGAAAAGGGAAGCAGAGGATTAGTTGATTGTAACAGTGCTTTCATGTCCTTGACGCTTTCCTATTGTGCTGGCTCCCACTTCCATTTGCCCAGAAATGACCTGAGTTCGGACCTACATCTGAGCTTTCTTGAAAGCTCTGACTTTGTCCTCCGTCGGGGACAGACCCTGTAATGTGATTTTGAGGCCCAAATATCCCAACTTTGAGCCTGGAAGAAGCACTTACAATGTTTCAGGCACAGCCCTGCCTCTGAAAATCTCTTTAAAACCTGACCCAGCTCACTGAGGTGCTTTGCCTCAGTTTTCCCTGTGATCAGGATGTTGTCCCAATAAAGTGCTACATGAAGAATCCCCACAACAGATGGTCCATTCTCCTCTGAAAGATTGTCAGACTGGAGGACACCTTGAAAACCAAACAGTTAATTTGAACAAACCCTTCTGAGATAAAGGCAAAATACTGCGGATGCTGGAATCTGAAACAAAAACAGAACATGTTGGAAAATCTCAGCAGGTCTGACAGCATCTGTGGAGAGAGAATAGAGCCAACGTTTCTGGATTACCTTTCATCAGAGCAAACCCTTGTGAGTGTTGATTATGACGTTCTGGCCAGAATTCTCCAGCTGGTCACACCGGCAGGATTTTCCAGTCCCGCCGGCAGAGCACCCCTGCCCACAGGCTTCCCGCCGGTGTGGGGTGACATCAATGGGAATTCCCATTGACAGCGGCGGGACCAGAGAATCCTGCCACGAGTGAACAATGCGCCACCTCCTGCTGGTGGGAAACAGCAGCTGGGAGGCTGGAGAATCTCACCCTCTGATTCAAGTCTTCCTCTAACAAAGGCTGCTGGTAGGCGTGACACATGTCAAGCTTTGAGAACATCTTGCCTCCTGCAAGTGCTGAAAATGGATCTTCCATCAGCAGCAATGGGTAAATGTGCAGCTTGGAGGCCTGATTAACTGTAATCCTCGCACATGCACTCAGGACTATCAGTTTTAAGAACAGGAACAAAAGGATCTGCCCAATGAGAGAGCTGAATGGACTCTACAGCTGCTGACCTGTTCCTCATCGGTGAACCCATGAACGCACTGATCAGAGCCCTAGACCACCACTCATAGAGTCATACGGTCATAGAGGCTTACAGCATGGAAATAGGCCCTTCCGCCCAACTCATCCATGCCACCCCTTTTTTAACCCCTAAGCCAGTCCCAAATGCCCATGTTTGGTCCATATCCCCCTATACCCATTGTACCCATGTAACTGTCTAAACGCTTTTCAAAAGACAAAATTGTACCCGCCTCTACTACTACCTCTGGCAGCTTGTTCCAGACACTCACCACCCTCTGTGTGAAAAAATTGCTCCTCTAGACCCTTTTGTATCTCTCCCCTCTCACCTTAAACCTATGCTCTCTAGTTTTAGATTCCTCTACCTTTGGGAAAAGATATTGACTATCCAGCTGATCTATGCCCCTCATTATTTTATAGACCTTTATAAGATCACCCCTCAGCTTCCTATGCTCCAGAGAAAAAAGTCCCAGTCTATCAAGCCTCTCCTTATAACTCAAACCATCAAGTCCTGGTAGCACCTAGTGCATCTTTTCTGCACTCTTTCTAGTTTAATAATATCCTTTCTTTAATAGGGTGACCAGAACTGTACACAGTATACCAAGTGTGGCCTTACCAATGTCTTGTACAACTTCAACAAGACGTCCCAACTCCTGTATTCAATGTTCTGACCAATGAAACCAAGCATGCCGAATGCCTTCTGCACCACTCTGTCCACCTGTGACTCCACTTTCAAGGAGTTATGAACCTGTACCCCTAGATCTCTTTGTTCTATAACTCTCCCCAACACCCTATCATTAACTGAGTAAGTCCTGCCCTGGTTCAATCGACCAAAATGCATCACCTCGCATTTATCTAAATTAAACTCCATCTGCCATTCGTTAGCCCACGGGCCCAATTGATCACGATCCCATTGTAATCCTAAATACCTTTCTTCACTGTCCACTATGCCACCAATCTTGGTGTCATCTGCAAACTTACTAACCATGCCTACTAAATTCTCATCCAAATCATTAATATAAATGACAAATAACAGTGTACCCAGCACTGATCCCTGAGGCACACCACTAGTCACAGGCCTCCAGTTTGAAAAACAACCCTCTACAACCACCCTCAGTCTTCTGTCTTCAAGCCAATTTTGTATCCAATTGGCTACCTCGCCTTGGATCCCATGAGATTTAACCTTATGCAACAACCTACCATGCGGTACCTTGTCAAAAGCTTTGCTAAAGTCAATGTAGACACATTGCAAACTAGCCGATCACTGCAATTCTTCATAGCGCCTTGCTGAACTTTGAACTTTTATTTACCTTTTATCTTGCTGCTTTCTCCTTGTCCCCAAAACAATGTCGCAACTTGTCCACAGAAAGGTAATCACATGCATTGTGATATTCAATCTTATTTGCTTCTAAAAATATCAAAATACAGTACAACATGGACTCAGAACTGGAGGCAGTGTGGTGAACCATCGTTGGTTACCACTGTGGGTTGTTCCTATGTTACTGTTGGGTTAGGGTGTTGCCACTGTGGGGTTGTATAATGTTGTTGGGTTAGGGTGTTTACCTGTGGTAAATGTTGTTATGGCACATCCCGGTCGGGCCCCGCCTCCTGGGGAGAGGTATAAGACCCTCTGCTCCGGCGGGACCCCTCCAGTCTGAACTGCTGTACTCGTGTTAGTTAGTTCCATTGTTTGCTAATAAAAGCCTTCAATAGCTGAAGCCTTGTTCCACGTGCTTGATTGTCGCGCATCAATTTTATTAGCAAACTTAAAACTCTCAACAGTAAAAGGGAGTATGGAACAAATATTAAAACCAGAACGTCTGGCGCTGGACCGACATGCGGTCGGTGCCGCTAACACCTTCGACCACTGGTGGAAGTGTTTCGAAGACTACCTGGCAGCCTCTGCAGCTGTTACTACAGACGACGACAAACTCAGGTCCTCCACGCGAGGGTAAGCGACACGATTTATCTTGCGATTCGTGCGGCCACCACTTACCCGAGGGCCATCGAGCTCTTGAAGAAACGATACACGAGACCACCCAACGAGATCCACGCTCGTTACCTCCTCGCTACACGACGTCGGCAGTCGGGCGAAACCATGGAGGACTACGCCAATGAGCTCTTGCAGCTTGCCAGGGGTTGCGACTGTAAAGATGTGTCAGCAGAGCAATATATGTACGACCTCGCCCGAGATGCGTTCGTAGCAGGGGTAGGGTCCTCGTACATCCGGCTTAAGCTATTAGAGAAAGGGAACCTCAACTTGACCCAAGCGATGGAGATGGCTGAGATGCTGGAGGCAGCGTCGAAAAGCTTGGCTCTGTACCCCGAAGACCACGTGGAGACAACGTGGCAAGAGCAAGCACAAATCCCTCCTCGCCACACGGGCTCGCGCTCCCATATTGACCCGACGACGGCGGCAGCTCCAGGCGGCCAGCGATGCTATTTTTGCGGCGGAGCCAAGCATTCACGACAGCAGTGTCCTGCAAAAACGGCGATCTGCAGTCAGTGTGGTAAAAAGGGGCACTATGCTAAAGTTTGCAGGTCGAAGCCCAAAAACGGCAGTGCAGCCTGTGACCCTCCAGAGCGGAGACAATCTCCTTCGGCGTCGCAGTACCCACGAGGTCCGACCACGTGCGAACCCAGGACGACGCCATTGTGGCTGACGGAGGAGGAGGAAGACCACCAGGAGTCGCTACGTTTGGCGCCCTCACCCACGTGCGATTCATGGGGGCGGCCATCATGGTCAACGACGACTAGGAGCGACCAGCAGGGGTCCTCAGCATCAACCTCGGCTGCATGCAGTGACGCCCAGGGGCCAACGGTGGCGTCGATCTCTCTGGACCAGACAAAGCATCACAGGCTTGATAATTCCATGATGAACATCAAAGTAAATGGTCGTACTGTGTATTGTCTGTTTGACAGTGGGAGCACCGAGAGTTTTATTCACCCTGACACTGCTAAAAGGTGTGGACTCCGGGTTCTACCTGCCAAACAGACAATTTCCATGGCATCACGGTCCCGGTCTGTACCGATCCAAGGACGTTGTATGGTAACCCTAGAGGTACAGGGCACAATTTACGAGCGATACAGGCTCCTTGTGTTACCGCACCTTTGTGCGCCAATTCTCCTCGGACTAAATTTTATGGTCCACATGAAGAGTGTGATCCTACAGTACGGTGGGCCACTCCCTTCACTGGCAGTAGGGAATCAGCCGCAGCCTCCAAATTGCCCAAAGCGCCCCGCATGCAATCTCTCCACACTAAAAATCACCACACCTTCTTTATTTAAGAATCTGGTACCAGACTGCAAGCCCATCACTACTAAGAGTAGGCATTACAGCGCTGAAGACCGGATCTTTATCAGATCTGAGGTTCAGCGGCTCCTCAAGGAAGGGATCATACAGGCCAGTGCTAGTCCGTGGAGAGCGCAGGTCGTGGTGGTTAAAAGTGGGAACAAACCTCGGATGGTCATCGACTACAGTCAGACCATTAACCGTTATACGCAGCTGGATGCGTATCCTCTCCCGCGCATTTCTGATATGGTCAATCAGATTGCGCAGTACCGGGTGTTCTCTACCATAGACCTTAAGTCCGCCTACCATCAACTCCCCATCCGCCCAGAGGACCGACAATACACGGCTTTTGAGGCGGATGGTCGTCTATACCAGTTTCTTAGGGTTCCATTTGGTGTCACCAATGGGGTCTCGGTCTTCCAGCGTGCTATGGACCGAATGGTGGACCAGAACGGGTTGCGGGCTACCTTCCCGTACCTGGATAACGTCACCATCTGCGGCCATGACCAGCAGGACCATGACACGAATCTCCAACACTTTCTGCGCACTGCATCTCGCCTGAATCTGACCTATAACAGGGAGAAGTGCGTATTCCGTACGCGCAGGTTAGCTATCCTTGGATACGTGGTGGAAAACGGTGTCATCGGCCCTGATCCAGACCGTATGCGTCCCCTTACTGAACTTCCCTTGCCCGCTAGCACAAAAGCACTGAGGAGATGCCTCGGCTTCTTTTCGTATTATGCGCAGTGGGTCCCCAACTACGCGGACAAAGCTCGTCCGCTCATCAAGTCCACGACCTTCCCACTCACGCCGGAGGCCCAAGTGGCCTTCAAGGCTTTGAAAAGCGACATTGCGAAAGCCACGATGCACGCGGTGGATGAATCCATCCCTTTCCAGGTGGAAAGTGATGCATCTGATTTTGCCCTAGCCGTCACACTAAACCAGGCAGGCAGGCCCGTCGCGTTCTTTTCCCGCACCCTTCAAGGCCCCGAAATTCGGCACTCAGCGGTGGAGAAGGAGGCTCAGGCTATTGTGGAGGCCGTCAGACACTGGCGCCATTACCTGGCGGGGAAGCGGTTCACCCTGATCACGGATCAACGATCCGTGGCGTTTATGTTCAGTAACACGCAGAGGGGCAAGATCAAGAACGATAAGATCTTGCGGTGGAGAATTGAGCTCTCCACCTATAATTACGATATTATGTATCGTCCAGGGAAGCTCAATGAGCCCTCGGATGCCCTCTCGCGCGGAACATGCGCCATCATGCAGGAGGACCGCTTGAAGGCCCTCCACAATGACCTGTGCCATCCTGGAGTCACCCGACTCTACCACTTCGTAAAAGCCCGCAACCTGCCCTACTCGGTGGAGGATGTCAGGTCAGTGACAAGAAGCTGTCGGATTTGTACGGAATGCAAACCGCACTTTTATCGACCGGACCGGGCACAATTGGTCAAGGCCACTCGCCCCTTCGATAGGCTGAGTGTGGATTTTAAGGGTCCCCTTCCCTCAACGGACCGGAATGTCTATTTTCTCAATATAATAGACGAGTACTCCCGGTTCCCGTTTGTTTTCCCCTGTGCGGACACGTCGACTGCCACTGTGATTAAGGCATTCAGTGATCTTTTTACCCTGTTCGGGTACCCCTGCTACATACATAGCGACAGGGGCTCGTCGTTCATGAGTAACGACTTGAGGCAATTCCTGCTCTCATACGGGATTGCCTCTAGTAGAACCACGAGCTACAACCCTAGGGGTAACGGGCAGGTGGAGAGGGAGAATGCTACAGTCTGGAAGGCTGTCCTACTGGCGCTGAAATCCAGGGGCCTTCCAGTCTCCCGTTGGCAGGAGGTCCTTCCAAATGCGCTTCATTCCATTCGCTCCCTCCTGTGTACGGCAACCAATGCTCCTCCCCACGAGAGGATGTTCTCATTCCCTCGGAAGTCGTCCTCGGGGATCTCCTTACCAGCCTGGTTGACGTACCCAGGACCCGTCCTTCTGCGGCGACATGTGAGGGCCCGCAGGTCCGACCCCTTGGTCGAACCGGTCCAACTCCTCCACGCCAACCCTCAGTATGCCTATGTGGCATATCCTGATGGGCGAGAGGACACAGTCTCCATTCGAGACCTGGCGCCCGCAGGGGACGTAGCAACTCCTGTCGCTCCCATACCCCCTGTCACGAATCCCCTATCACTTATTTCTTCCCCAGACGTGGCGCGGTCAGCACCGGGACCAGTGCATAACAGTTATACTCCCATGTACAGCTTGCCTGAGACTCGGAGATCGGCGCCACCACAGAAGGTTCCAGGATCCCCTGCACCATCACCTCACCAGGGTCAACCGGCCCGGGAGTCCTCGAGGGGACAGCCGGACGCTGTTTTGGAGAGAACGCCACCGCAAGCACCTGCTCCGGTGTCGCAACCCGTGTTGAGGAGATCACAGCGACGGTGCGGTCCTCCAGACCGTCTGGACTTGTGAATTTTGTACATATATGACCTGTTTTCGCACCCCGCCGACCTTTGTTTTTAAAGGAGGGGTGAATGTGGTGGACCATCGTTGGTTACCACTGTGGGTTGTTCCTATGTTACTGTTGGGTTAGGGTGTTGCCACTGTGGGAGTTGTATAATGTTGTTGGGTTAGGGTGTTTACCTGTGGAAAATGTTGTTATGGCACATCCCGGTCGGGCCCCGCCTCCTGGGGAGAGGTATAAGACCCTCTGCTCCGGCGGGACCCCTCCAGTCTGAACTGGTGTACTCGTGTTAGTTAGTTCCATTGTTTGCTAATAAAAGCCTTCAATAGCTGAAGCCTTGTTCCACGTGCTTGATTGTCGCGCATCAGGCAGTGAGTTAGACAGGTTCCTCAAGATAAAACTAAACCTGCGAAAGCCCACGCTACCGATAATGACTATCGCCCGGTGGTTCTGACATCCACCATTATGAAGTGCTTCAAAAGGTTAGTCATGGCACAAATCAATTCCAGCCTCCCAGATTGCCTGGATCCATTACAGTTTGCCTACCGCCGCAACAGGTCCACAGCAGACACCATCTCCCTGGCCCTACAATCAACCCTGGAACACCTGGATAACAAAGGCACCTACGTCAGACTCCTATTTATTGACTACAGCTCAGCCTTCAACACCATTATTCCTACAAAACTCATCTCCAAACTCTGTGGCCTGGGCCTCGGCACCTCCCTCTGCGACTGGATCCTGAACTTGCTAATCCACAGACCGCAATCAGTAAAGATAGGCAACAACACCTCCTCCACGATCATCCTCAACACCGGTGCCCCACAAGGCTGTGTTCTCAGCCCCTGACTATACTCCTTATACACCTATGACTGTGTGGCCAAATCCCCTCCAATTCGATTTTCAAGTTTGCTGATGACACCACCATAGTGGGTTGGATCTCAAACAATTAATAGACAGAGTACAGGAATGAGATAGAGAATCTGGTGAACTGGTGCAATGACAATAATCTGTCCCTCAATTCAACAAAATGAAGGAGATTGTCATCGACTTCAGGAAGCGCAGTGGAGAACATGCCCCTGTCTACATCAACGGGGACGAAGTAGAAATGGTCAAGAGCTTCACGTTTTTAGGTGTCCAGATCACCAACAACCTGTCCTCGTCCCTCCATGCTGATGCTATAGTTAAGAAAACACACCAACACCTCTACTTTCTCAGAAGACTAAGGAAATTTGGCATGTCCACTGCAACTCTCAACACTTCTACAGATGCACCATAGAAAGCATTCTTTCTGGTTGTATCACAGCTTGGTGTGGGTCCTGCTCTGCCCAAGACCGCGAGAAACTACAAAGGGCTGTGAATGAAGTCCAGCCCATCACGCAAACCAACCTCCGATCCATTGACTTTGTCTACATTTCCCGCTGCCGTGGAAAAGCAGCCAGCATAATCAGGGACCCCACACACCCTGGACGTTCTCTCTTCCACCTTCTTCCGTCAAGAAAAAGATACAAAAGTCTGAGGTCACGTACCAACCGATCAAGAGCAGCTTATTCTCTACTGTTGTCAGACGTTTGAATGGGCCCACCTCGCACGAAGTTGATCTATTTCTACATCCTAGCTATGACTGTAACACTACATTCTGCACTCTCTCGTTTCCTTCTCTATGTACGGTATGCTTTGTCTGTATAGCGCACAAGAAACAATACTTTTCACTGTATACTAATATATGTGACAATGATCAATCAAATCAAATCAAAAAGTCATTCACACATGCTCATACCCACTGAAGACATTCGAATAGGAAGATGCTCACTCTAGCACTCTATAACGAGGTCCATTGCTTGTGGTCCAAGTCTGACCTCAAGTGGTTCCCCTGTTATATTGCAGCCTTACTGGAGGTGGTTTTAACTGTTGTCAGTGGTGTCAATCAGATGCTATTGCGTAGACCACCTGTTGTATACTGAGGCCCATTTCCCTTTATGGTGAAGCAGATGGAGTGTGTGAAGGTTGGCAGATCCGATATTGCCTGTTAAAATGACACCTTGTGAGGCCAAAGTTTTGGGAATAGACCTTTGACACCAATAAAACCTGAATATTTCAAGTATTTTCAATTTGATAACTTTCCTCTGAAAATTCTCAATCCTCTGAATCCATTTGGTGCTTTGTCATCTCTGCATGCTACATTTACAGTTGCACAGTGGGTCATTTGTCAGTCGGAACACTGTGGTGAAAGGTTGGAGCCGCTACCATCACCATCCAAAGCTTCAGGCTAAAAGGTGTGTGTAGGAGTGCATGTTGCCATAATAACTGGGCCTTCCCAAAGGATCTGGAACACATCACCATCACACTGTGGCCTTATCTCCTCCTTTCCCCAGAGTACAAACTTATGCCCCAATTTAGTTCCAATCACCAACAGGTCTTTGATGTCTTGTCTATGTAAGTACTTGTTGACCAACTTTGACTGTGGGGTCCGGTGGCCATCGCAGCCAGGCATGTTAGTTGCCCTCACCTGTACCCCCTACTCCACCTCATTTCCACAGGCTAGCAGGAATTTCACCCTCTTAACCCAGGACCAGTGTCCTTGATGGTGGGGGGTGGGGGGAAATGATCTCAATTGGTAGAGTACCCTTCATCATCCAGTACTTCCCTAGAGCGGAGAAAGTACAACATCTTCTCCAGAGCCTTCAACATGTCATTGATGAAGACGAACATCTCGCCAAGGCCATCCCCACACCCCCACTTCTTGCCTTCAACCAACTGCGCAACCTCAAACAGACCATTGGACGCAACAAACTACCCAGCCTTCAGGAGAACAGTGACCACGACACCACACAACCCTGCCACAGCAACCTCTGCAAAACATGCCGGATCATTGACATGGATGCCATCATCTCACGTGAGAACACCATCCACCAGGTATACGCTACATATTCTTGCGACTCGGCAACATTGTCTACCCGATACGCTGCAAGAAAGGATGTCCCAAGTAATGGTACATTGGGGAGACCATGCAGATACTACGACAACGGATGAATGAACACCGCTCGACAATCACCAGGCAGGAGTGTTCTTTTCCTGTTGGGGAACATTTTAGCAGTCACGGGCATTCAGCCTCTGATCTTCGCGTAAGCGTTCTCCAAGGCGGCCTCCATGACACACGACAATGCAGAATCGCTGAGCAGAAACTGCCAGCCAAGTTCCTCACACATGAACAAAGAACAAAGAACAATACAGCACAGGAACAGGCCCTTCGGCCCTCCAAGCCCGCGCCGCTCCCCGGTCCAGGATTGAATCCTGAATCCAGGATCCCCGCCCAATTTTCCAGCCTATCTACATACCAATATCCTATCCACCGAGCTGTCCCTCACAGCTACGATGCTTTGTTCATTACAACCTATTAACTCACCCCCACCCCCCTATTCCAGACCATGTGATCCCCAGGGAGAGGCGAAAACCCAGAGTGAAAAACCCCAGGGCCAATATGGGGAAAAAAAAAAATCTGGGAAATTCCTCTCCGACCCCCTGAGGCGATCGAAACGAGTCCAGGAGATCACAATGGCCCTGATCGGAAAATGCTTCCCAACCCTAGTCATTTCCACTTCCATGAACACCATATGAATTCCCTGCCCCCGAGACAGGTTCCCAACTATCCGCAGTCTCGCTCTGTACTGGCACCAGCAAGATGATCATAGAATGAAGCCTTGAAACGAGAAACAAGGAACAATTAGCCCGCGCCGCTCCCTGGTCCAAACTAGACCACTCTTTTGTATCCCTCCATTCCCACTCCGGTCAGCCTCAACTAGGATCTTGGGTTCATGTCACACTATCTGTAACCCCCACGACTTGCCTGGGCTTGCAAAATCTCACTAACTGTCCTGGCTGGAGACAATTCACACCTCTTTAACCTGTGCTTAACCCTCTCTCCACTTACATTGTCTGCACCTATGAAGACTTGATTGCCTGTTCAGACTCGCATTCCAACCATTATCTTGTAATTGAGTCTGTGTCTAAATATGCCCTTTTTGTGAAACAAATCCTGCACTCACCTGATGAAGGAGCAGCGCTCCGAAAACTCGTGCTACCAAATAAACCTGTTGGACTTTAACCTGGTGTTGTGAGACTTCTTACTGGGAAAGTAACAGACAGGGACACACTGAGGGACCTTACATATTCCCTGTCTAAAGACATGTAGCACTTTTAAAGAAAGCCATAAATCAATCAAATAAATTAATGGGGCGACTGTCCATTAAGGGTTTACTGTAGCAAAAGTTAAACGTTAAAAGGAACAGGTTAATTAAATTAAAACATGGTCCCTGGGGTTGACGATGCACTCCAATCCCCTGGTGGACGCTGGTCCAAAAAGGCCTCAGGCCCACCAGCAGATATCACATTCTCCCTTTCCAGGGAGTGGATGTACTGTCCCTTACATGTGCGCACAGTACCTTAATTCATACAATGAACAAGTTCCCTTTCCATGGGGGGCGATTCTCCCAATAAAAATCCTGAGTGCTGAAATTCGTGTGAAAACGGGGGTAACACCCGCTGGGGTTTTTAGCGGGATTTTCAGAATGAATCTCCTACACTCTGAGCACTGCAGAGTGCCCGATCGTGGATCATTCTGAAATTCAGGGGGCGGAGCCTATTCCCGTTGGACAGGCTGGCAGCATAGCACTGAACGGACCTCTGCGCATGCGCCAGTCTGTCAGAGTGCAGACTGGCGCATGCACAATGGCCCCGCGCTAATGGCCTCCTGATCACTGGCCAGCCCCGCGAACCCGCACTGCTGCCCCTCCGACCCTCCCACCCCCATCGCTGGCCTCCCGGACCTCTCCTGGCAAGCCCCGATCTCCTGTACGCTCAGACTGTGATCCCTAATTCTAGACATTCCCACCTTCAGGAACATCCTTCCTGCATCTACTTGTCTAGTTCTGTTAGAATTTTATAGGTTTCTATGAGATCCCCTCCTCATTCTTTTGAACTCCAGCCAATACAATCCTAACTGAATCAATCTCTCCTCATACGTCAGTCCTGACATCCCAGGAATCAGTCTGGTAGACATTCTCTGCACCCCCTCCAGAGCAAGAATACCCTTCCTCAGACAAGGAGACCAAAACTGCCCACAGCCCTCACCAAGGCCCTGTGTAACTGCATCAAAACATCCTACTCCTGTACTCAAATCCTCTCGGTATGAAGGCCAACATACCATTTCCCTTTTTTACCACCTGCTGCACTTGCACGCTTAACTTCAGTGACTGGCGCATGAGGACATCCAGGTCTTGTTACACATTCCCCTCTCCTAATTTATGACAATTCAGATAATAATCTGCCTTCCCATTTTTGCTACGAAAGTGGATAACCCTCACATTTATCCAAATCATACGGCATCTGCCATTCGTTTGCCCACTCACTCTACTTGTCCAAATCACACTGAAGGATCTCTGCATCCTCCTCACAGCTCACCTTCCCGCCCAGTTTTGTGTCAAGGTTGGTGACTCAATGCTGTGGACCATTGGGCCAGGGATACCGCTGTGCAACAGTAACAGTGGCGTGGCTGGAAATCTGAAATTGTGCTTGTGAGTTGGTGCTTGAGGGGTGTGTTATTGACTCCTTTACTCACATTTTGGTTTGACGTTTTAAGTTTCCTTTTCGCTTTGTTTCCTGTTTCGGGTGGACTCCACTCCCCCGCCCTTGTTGAGGCTGCCCCTTTGACTTTGTCCTCAGTTTGTTTAATTGTGTTTATTTGATTTGCCAGAAAGGCTGGCAGGGGTTGTCACTCCCCTCTCATTAGTTTAATGTTCTGATTATTATTTTTATTAAATGTATATAAATAGGGGACATCCATGAAGGGTGGGCACTGTGGAGGCTGCGGTACATCATCACCCCTGGGAATGACATTTGGGGAGTTAAATTTTGATTCAAAGAACAAAGAACAAAGAAAATTACAGCACAGGAACAGGCCCTTCGGCCCTCGAAGCCTGTACCGACCATGCTGCCTGTATGAACTAAAACCCTCTACCCTTCCGGGAACCATATCCCTCCATTTCCATCCTATTCATGTATTTGTCAAGACACCCCTTAAAAATCACTATCATATCCGCTTCCACTACCTCCCCCGGCAGCGAGTTCCAGGCACCCACCACCCTCTGTGTAAAAAACTTGCCTCGTATATCTCCTTTAAACCTTGCCCCTCGCACCTTAAACCTATGCCCCCTAATAATTGACTCTTCTACCCTGGGAAAAAGCTTCTGACTATCCAAAATTGGTTTTAAATTTCCTTTTGACATTTTATTTTCGTCACAGTACCCCACTGGGGGCTGTACCCCACCAGGGGCTGTACCCCACCGGGGGCTGTACCCCACAGGGGGCTGTGCCCCACCGGGCACTGTGCCCCACCGGACGCTGTGTCCCTCCGGGGGCTGTACCCCACCGGGGGCTGTACCCCACTGGGGGCTGTACCCCACCAGGGGCTGTACCCCACCGGGGGCTGTACCCCACAGGGGGCTGTGCCCCACCGGGCACTGTGCCCCACCGGACGCTGTGTCCCTCCGGGGGCTGTACCCCACCGGGGGCTGTACCCCACAGGGTGCTGTGCCCCACCGGGCACTGTACCCCACCAGAGGGCTGTCACCCCTGTTATTTTTGTTTCATTTAGTCATTTTTGTTTATCATTAAAAGAGTATATAAGTAGGGTTTATCTTCCACAACTGGTGGGCAGCACATGGGCTGGTGTGTATCATCATGTTTTCTTGTAATTGAATTTGCTAAAGTTTATTTAAAGTTTTGAGTTTTGTTATAATCTCCCTTTAAGTGTCTTTCAATTAGTTGATTAGTTAGTTTATTTTATTGGTAATTTAAAAAGAGCATATAACTAGGGGACATCCGTGAAAGGTGAGCAACGTGGGGATTGGGGTACATCCTCACCCCAGGAAGGACAATTTATTTTAATTAGTTAAGTTTCCTTTTGACACTTTATTTTAGCCACAGTGCCCCACCAGGGGCTGTCACCCCTGTCATTTTTATTGAATTTATTGTGGATTGTTTCTGCGTGGGTTTCCTCCGGGTGCTCCAGTTTCCTCCCACAGTCCAAAGATGTGTGGGATAGGATGATTGGCCATGGTAAGTTGACCCTAGTGTCAGAGGGATTAGCGGGGTAAGTATGTGGGGTTACGGGGATAGGACCTGGGTGGGATTGTTGTCGGTGCAGGCCTGATGGGCCAAATGGCCTCTTTCTGCACTGTAGATTGTATGGTTCTATGATTTTATTATATGAGAGAGCTAGGACACTGGGTGGAGTGAGAGCAGAGCTGTGAGACTGGACACATCAACAAACACACTCAATATAGAAACGTTCTGTGTCTTGGTTCCTATTTCATTGACTAGCTTGGATCCTATTAACACAGGGGCTCAAATCACCAAAACCCAGTAGATTCCACCTTCCAAACCCACGACCACTTCCATCTAGAAGGGCCAGGGCAGTAGACACATGGGAACACCACCACCTGCAAGTTCCTCTCCAAGCCACTCACCGTCCTGACTTGGAAATATATCACCGTTCCTTCGCAGTCACTGGGTCAAAATCCTGGAATTCCCTCCCTAACGGCATTGTGGGTCAACCCACAGCCCGTGGACTGCAGCGATTCAAGAAGGCAGCTCACCACCACCTTCTCAAGGGCAACTAGGGAGGGGCAATAAATGCTGGCCAGCCAGCGACGCCCATGTCCCACAAATGAATAAAAAAAAGTAGATGGGTACAAAATGTAGTTTGGAAAACTAATGGAATATTGCCCTTTATCTGAAGGAGTCTGCAACACAAAGTTGAGGAAGTGATTTGCTAGTTGTACAGTTACAGTTTATCTGGAGTAACTGTGCTCGGTTCTGTGCCTCACGAAAGGTACATTGGCCTTGGAGTGGGTGCAATGCTAACTCACCAGATTGTTACCTGGGTTAAAAGGGTTAAATAATGAGACCAGGTTGAAAAGGCTTGGGTCATATTCCTTAGAGTTTAGAATGTTTAGAGGGATGATCTGAGTGAGTGTCTATTGTGATAAATGGATGGAATAGCGAAGTTATTTCCCTGACGTAGGGACAGACAGACGCAATCCCAAAATTAAAACGCTCTGTGTCAGGTGAGTTGAGTCTTTGAATTTGGGACCTGTTGATTTTTTTGTGTTGAAGGTTTTTAAGGGAAATGTAGTTTTGACACAATAGCCAAGGTCTAATTGAGTGGCAGAACAATCTTGCTCCTTAAGTCTCCATGGTGATACAGAAAATTGCACGGATGTCAAGCCAACCTCCAGACAGTCCTGCGTCTCTCATCATGTCTCTCATTTCACCCAGTGCCTGCCTCTGCACGGACCTGAACATCGCTCCCCAGAGTTGATCAAACTTTGCAGGCACAGCTCCATTTAGACCCCATTAGGTGGCGCAGTTGTACTGCACTGAACACTACGAAATGCTCAGCCAGCATCTGTGGAAAGATAAACCAGTCGAGGCTTTTTGGTTCAGACTCTTCCTGAGAGCTGGAAGATGATTGAGGTGTGCAGCATTTAAACAGGAACAGGGAAAAAGGGTAAA
The DNA here is from genome assembly GCF_964213995.1 of Mustelus asterias. NCBI lineage: Eukaryota > Metazoa > Chordata > Chondrichthyes > Carcharhiniformes > Triakidae > Mustelus > Mustelus asterias. The sequence goes on from NC_135813.1 coordinate 42,360,220, forward strand.
AACAAACACAAACAGTACCACACATGGGCGGCACAGTGATTAGCACTGCTGCCTCACAGCGCCAGGGACCCGGGTTCAATTCCAGCCTCGGATCACTGTCTGTGCGGAGTCTACATGTTCTCCCCGTGTCTGTGTGGGTTTCCTCCGGGTGCTCCGGTTTCCTCCCACAGTCCAAAAATGTGCGGGTTAGTTGGATTGGCTGTGCTAAATTGGCCCTTAGTGTCAGGGGGATTAGCAGGGTAAATATATGGGCATACATGGATAGGGTCTGGGTGGGATTGTTGTCGGTGCAGGCTCGATGGGCCGAATGGGCTCCTTCTGCACTGTCGGGATTCTATGACATATAGGACAAGAGATAGAGTCAGCTTCAAAGTGCTTAGATGGAGAGTGAGATGTAGCTGAATTGAATTGAATTATTGTTGTCACATGTATTAGTACATAGGGGAGAAGGAAAGAAGAGGGTGCAGAACATAGTATTGTAGTTACCTATAGGGTGAGGAGAAAGATCAGCTTAATATATTGTAGGTCCATTCAAAAGTCTGATGGCAGCAGGGAAGAAGCTGTTCTTGAGTCAGTTGGTGCATGACCTCAGACTTTTGTATCTCTTACCCAATCGAAGAAGGTGGAAGAGAGAATGTCCGGGGTGTGTGGGGTCCTTAATTATGCTGGCTGCTTTTCCGAGGCAGCAGGAATTGTAGACAGAGACAATGGATGGGAGGCTGGTTTATGTGAGTGACTGGGCTGCGTTCACAACGCTTTGTCATTTCTTGTAGTCTTGATCAGAGGAGGAGCCATACCAAGCTATGATACATCCAGGAAAGGATGCTTTCCATGGTGCATCTGTAAAAGTTGGTGAGAGTCGTAGCTGACATGCCAAATTTCCTTCGTCTGCTGAGAAAGTAGAGGCTTTGTGGACTTTCTTAACTATAGTGTCCACATGGAGGGACCAGGACAGGTTGTTGGTGATCTGAACACCTAGAGATGAAGCTCTCGACCATCTCCACTTTGTCCCCGTTGATGTTGATGTTCTCCTTTACGTTCCCTGAAGTCGATGACAATCTCCTTCATTTCGTTGACATTGAGAGAGAGATTATTGTTGCTGCCAGTTCACCAGATTCTCTATCTCATTCCTGTACTCTGTCTCATCATTGTTTGAGATCCGATCCACTACGGGGGTGTCGTCAGCAAACTTGAAAATCGAATTGGAGGGGAATTTGGCCACACAGTCATAGGTGTATAAGGAGTATAGTAGGGGGCTGAGAACCCAGCCTTGTGGGGCACCGGTGTTGAATGGCTAAAAACATGGCCACGATTCTCCCATCGGGACCTGCAACGTTTCTGGCGGGTCGGGGTGGGAGATCCGTGTCGCCGGCCTTGCACCAGGAGTTGCGCATGTGCCAGGAACGCATGTGCATCTCCTAGAGCCGGTGAACAGTCACCGGTCAGACCACGCTGGAAACTGGTGGGAAGGCAGGGAAGTAATTTGAATCTTTCAAAAATGTATTTTAAATATATTTAGCAAGCGATTATCGAGAACATTCAGGTCCCGATTGAATCTCCCATCCCATCAGGAGTACTTCATTCCGGCGGGGTTTACACTAGCTCCTCACATTCAGGGAACTAGCGGGAGACCCCACTGGAATGGAGGGGAGGCAATCGGGGCCCCCCAGGGGGTCGGGCGGCAGGGGGGTGGTGCTCCCTGGTTATGGGCACCCTGGCAATGCCAGCCTGTGCCCCCTGGCACTGCCCAAGGGGCAAAGTGCCCATGCCCAGTGGGCACCTTGGCTCTGCCCACCAGGCATTGGGCAGTGCCAAGGGGGCAGGGCCTATTATGGGCGGGGCCTAGGGGTGATCGGTGGGGGTGGGGGTCCCGCTGCCACTCTGCATGGGGATCAGTCTGGCCTCGAGGGAGGCCAGCGATCGGGGCGGGCTGGGAGGAGTGGGGGCGGCGGTCTGCCGGGAAGGCCTGCCTCCTGCGGGGGTGGAGGGGGGGGGGGGGGGTGTGTGGAATCTGACCCTGTGAAGGGGTTGTTGAGGGGGGGGTCTGCCAGGGTGAGGAGGGTGGGGGGGATTGCCTCTGTTGCGGGGGGGGGGGGAGGTGGGCTGGACATCGGGGTGCTCTAGGGTGGGGGGGGTCAAGGCTGGCATGAAAATTGTTGTGGGGGCTGCGATCGGGCCGTGGGGGCTGGGTTGGAGGGGCAGCACTGCGGGGGTCCCGGGCTGGCCAGCGATCGGGGAGTCTGACAGATCGGGGCCACTGCGCACGCACAGAGTTCCAGAACTGTCAAACTCTGATGCGAATAGGCCCCGCCCCCCCTGGGTTTTTAATGCGATTCACAACTGGGACCTCTGCATTGCACAAAGTGTGGAGATTCAGGTCTGAATCTGCACTGAGAAAACATTGGGAACAGTTTTCCGGACAATTCAGCACTTTTGGGAGAATCGTGGTTCATGTTTCCATTTGCCACAGTAAGTGAAATGAAAGAAATAAGGGAGATAAGTGAAAGGGGGAATGCATAGCTAAAGGGGGAGAGATAAGTGGCAGAAATAAGCAGAAGGTCACAACTCCTTACAATAGGGATTGAACAAAACCTACAGTCCATCCAACTGAACTGGGTTTCAGAAGGCACTTCATCAAAATATATCAACACACAGACCCATGAACAGGCTGAATTCTGATAAAGATAATCGATTTGAAACATAGTCTGGATATTTACAGGAGAAACTGGGGGACATCCTAGGCCAGGAGAGAGATTGTGGTTAGGGGGTGGGAGAGATGGTGATTGAGGGTGTTGTGCACTGGACTGAAAAAAAGACTCAGCATTTGGACTCACTGCAGGCAGCCATTGCTGGACTAACTTTATCTACACCTCCCTGCAGAGAGGGAAGCAGAGAGAGCAACATAACAAATGCCCAGATCTCACAGCAGCCGGCGGCTGCTGGGGGTTAGGAGAAGAAATGGTGGTCAAGGAAAGGGGATGGGGGTGGAAAGATGGTGGCTGGGGGGGGAGGGGGGAAGAGATGGTGGCTTGGGGGGGGAGGGGGGAAGAGATGGTGGCTTGGGGGGGTTGGTGAGATGGTGCTGGGGTGACATGGTGTTGGAGTGAGATGGTGCTGTGGTGAGATGGTGGCTGGGGGTGAGATGGTGCTGGGGTGAGATGGTGCTGGGGTGAGATGGTGTTGGGGTGTGATGGTGCTGGAGTGAGATGGAGCTGGGCTGAGACGTTGCTGGGGTGAGATGGTGCTGGGGTGAGATGGTGGCTGAGGTGAGATGATGCTGGGGTGAGATGGAGCTGGGGGTGAGATGGGGGCCGGGAGGGGGTGAGATGGTGCTGTGGTGAGATGGTGCTGGGGTAAGATGGGGGCTGGGAGGGGGTGAGATGGTGCTGGGGTGAGATGGTGCTGGGGTGAGATGGTGCTGGGGTGTGATGGAGCTGGGCTGAGATGTTGCTGGGGTGAGATGGTGCTGGGGTGAGATGGTGCTGGGCTGAGATGGTGCTGGGGGGGTGAGATGGTGCTGGGGTGAGATGGTGTTAGGGTGAGATGGTGCTGGGGTGAGATGGTGCTGGGGGGGTGAGATGGTGCTGGGGTGAGATGGGGGCTGGGAGGGGGTGAGATGGTGCTGGGGTGAGATGGAGGCTGGGGTGAGATGCTGGGAGGGGGTGAGATGGTGCTGGGATGAGATGGTGCTGGGGTGAGATGGTGCTGGGGGTTGAGATGGTGCTGGGGGAGTGAGATGGTGCTGGAGTGAGATGGTGCTGGGGGGGTGAGATGGTGCTGGGGTGAGATGGTGCTGGGGGGGGTGAGATGGTGCTGGGGTGAGATGGTGCTGGGGGGTGAGATGGTGCTGGGGTGAGATGGTGCTGGCTTGAGATGGTGTTAGGGTGAGATGGAGCTGGGGTGAGATGGTGCTGGGGTGAGATGGTGCTGGGGTGAGATGGTGCTGGCTTGAGATGGTGCTGGGGGTGGGGGGGCGGTGAGATGGTGTTAGGGTGAGATGGTGCTGGGGTGAGATGGTGCTGGGGGTGGGGGGGGTGAGATGGTGTTAGGGTGAGATGGTGCTGGGGTGAGATGGTGCTGGGGGTGGGGGGGGGTGAGATGGTGTTAGGGTGAGATGGTGCTGGGGGGGTGAGATGGTGCTGGGGTGAGATGGTGCTGGGGGGGTGAGATGGTGCTGGGGGGGTGAGATGGTGCTGGGGGGGTGAGATGGTGCTGGGGTGAGATGGTGCTGGGGGGGTGAGATGGTGCTGGGGGGGGTGAGATGGTGCTGCGGTGAGATGGTGCTGCGGTGAGATGGTGCTGGGGTGAGATGTGCTGGGGTGAGATGTGCTGGGGTGAGATGTGCTGGGGTGAGATGGTGCTGGGGTGAGATGGTGCTGGGGGGTGAGATGGTGCTGCGGTGAGATGGTGCTGGGGTGGGATGGTGCTGGGGTGAGATGGTGCTAGGGGGGTTGAGATCGTGCTGGGGGGGGTGAGATGGTGCTGGGGTGAGATGATGGCTGGAGGTGGGTGGAGGGTGAGATGGTGGTCAGGGAGAGATCATAAATTTGGAGGATAACTGGATTGGGACACACAGATCCTGCTGTTGGTGTGGAATGCCAGCAGACTGAGGGGGCGTTAACAGGTGGGCCTGGAGGGAACAATCCTGCTCCTCTTGGCCCACAAGCAGTGCTGTAAAGGTACTTGGCCCATGGATCCAGCCTTTATTTCCTCCGATACCTCAGGAAACCTGGCTAATTTGAGTTAAAAATAGAAAGCTGCATACTTAAAACATTTCAATGACGGACCCACCTAATTAAAACTGGAAGCGGGTGGTTTGGAATCAGGTTGTGGCTGTGCAGAGTTGGGTTTGAGATTTTAAAATTTTTACTTCTCACCTTCTGGTGGCACGGTGGCACAGTGGTTAGCACTGCTTCCTCACCGCGCCAGGGACCTGGGTTCGATTCCTGGCTTGGGTCACTGTCTGTGTGGAGTTTGCACATTCTCCCTGTGTCTGCGTGGGTTTCCTCCCACAGTCCAAAGATGTGCGGGTTATGTTAATTGGCCATGCTAAATTACCCCTTAGTGTCAGGGGAATTAGTGGGATAAATAACTGGGGTTACGGGGATAGGCCTGAGGTTGGATTGTTGTCAGTGCAGGCTCGATGGACTGAATGACCTCCTTCTGCACTGTAGGGATTCTATAATTTTATGATTCTTTAACCAATCCACCCCGATAGTGCAGAGTGGTCGTGAAAGAGTGTCTTTTTAACTGAGTGCTAAAGTCAGGGAATTTGGTGCAAGTGGGACTTCAGTACAAAGGATCATAGAATCCCGACAGTGCAGAAGGAGGCCATTCAGCCCATCGAGTCTGCACTGACCACAATCCCACCCAGGCCCTATCCCCGGAGGATAAAGGAGCTTCCTCTGTTTGTTTTTAACCACCAGTAGCTGGTGAGTGTTTTACCTTTGTCTCCAAGCTAGGAACTTGCTGTAACTTTACGAATATTAGTAACTTAAATTAGATAAATCAATTAATTAATAAAGCCAAAATAATAGCTTCAATTAGAAATTAGCTGAGTAATTAATCAAATAAATAAATAACTGAGGTTGGCAGACATGGCAGGGTAGGCGTTGTGTCGGAACTGCAGCAGTTTGTGGAGAGCCTTTGAGAGTCTGTAGTTGGAGGATCTTTGGCTCAGCATTGTTGAACTGGGGTATCAGGGAGGGGGAGGCAGAGATTTCATCCCATTGTTAACTGGCACCAATACGGGGGAAGGGGGGAGAAAGGGAACTGTTCCCCGGGGACCAGCTCCACTTAAACAAGTATCAGTGACCTGACAAATTCTGTAACTAGGGCACTATACAGAGCTTTAAACTATATAAAGTGGCGGCAATGGAGGGCAGAGAGAAGACAGGAAAGAGTAAATTTAATCGCAGAAAGGTAAATGCCAGGGTTATTGAGCAGAGCTTAATTTAAAATAAGCAGAGTGGTCCAGGGAGGGACAGGGAGAGTAATTAATGTAATGGGGCATTGGTATTGAGGGTGAGGAGAAAGGAAAAAATTAGTAGGAGCTAAATCTAAATACATTAGCCCAGATCCCCGGCCTCTGGATAATCAGAACCTGGTAAGAAGTTTAACAACACCAGGTTAAAGTCCAACAGGTTTATTTGGTAGCAAAAGCCACACAAGCTTTCGAGGCTCTGAGCCCCTTCTTCAGGTGAGTGGGAATTCTGTTCACAAACAGAACTTATCAGACACAGACTCAATTTACATGAATAATGGTTGGAATGCGAATACTTACAACTAATCCAGTCTTTAAGAAACAAAACAATGGGAGTGGAGAGAGCATCAAGACAGGCTAAAAAGATGTGTATTGTCTCCAGACAAGACAGCCAGTGAAACTCTGCAGGTCCACGCAACTGTGGGAGTTACAAATAGTGTGACATAAATTCTGATTCTAGGATCGCATGATAAAGACTCAGGAGGAAAAAAGCAGAAATATTTATGTGAAATAGTGTGACATAAACCCAATATCCCGGTTGAGGCCGTCCTTGTGTGTGCGGAACCTGGCTATCAGTTTCTGCTCAGCGACTCTGCGCTGTCGTGTGTCGCGAAGGCCGCCTTGGAGAACGCTTACCCGAATATCATAGACTACTCTCCGGAATCGGTTGCATTCTTGGACACGCGCATCTCCATTAAGGACGGTCACCTCAGCACCTCACTGTACCGCAAGCCCACGGATAACCTCACGATGCTCCACTTCTCCAGCTTCCACCCTAAACACGTTAAAGAAGCCATCCCCTACGGACAAGCCCTCCGTATACACAGGATCTGCTCGGATGAGGAGGATCGCAACAGACACCTCCAGACGCTGAAAGATGCCCTCATAAGAACAGGATATGGCGCTAGACTCATTGATCAACAGTTCCAACGCGCCACAGCGAAAAACCGCACCGACCTCCTCAGAAGACAAACACGGGACACAGTGGACAGAGTACCCTTCGTTGTCCAGTACTTCCCCGGAGCGGAGAAGCTACGGCATCTCCTCCGGAGCCTTCAACATGTCATTGATGAAGACGAACATCTCGCCAAGGCCATCCCCACACCCCCACTTCTTGCCTTCAAACAACCGCACAACCTCAAACAGACCATTGTCCGCAGCAAACTACCCAGCCTTCAGGAGAACAGTGACCAAGACACCACACAACCCTGCCACAGCAACCTCTGCAAGACGTGCCGGATCATCGACACAGATGCCATCATCTCACGTGAGAACACCATCCACCAGGTACACGGTACATACTCTTGCAACTCGGCCAACGTTGTCTACCTGATACGCTGCAAGAAAGGATGTCCCGAGGCATGGTACATTGGGGAAACTATGCAGACGCTGCGACAACGGATGAATGAACACCGCTCGACAATCACCAGGCAAGACTGTTCTCTTCCTGTTGGGGAGCACTTCAGCGGTCACGGGCATTCGGCCTCTGATATTCGGGTAAGCGTTCTCCAAGGCGGCCTTCGCGACACACGACAGCGCAGAGTCGCTGAGCAGAAACTGATAGCCAGGTTCCGCACACACAAGGACGGCCTCAACCGGGATATTGGGTTTATGTCACACTATTTCACATAAATATTTCTGCTTTTTTCCTCCTGAGTCTTTATCATGCGATCCTAGAATCAGAATTTATGTCACACTATTTGTAACTCCCACAGTTGCGTGGACCTGCAGAGTTTCACTGGCTGTCTTGTCTGGAGACAATACACATCTTTTTAGCCTGTCTTGATGCTCTCTCCACTCCCATTGTTTTGTTTCTTAAAGACTGGATTAGTTGTAAGTATTCGCATTCCAACCATTATTCATGAAAATTGAGTCTGTGTCTGATAAGTTCTGTTTGTGAACAGAATTCCCACTCACCTGAAGAAGGGGCTCAGAGCCTCGAAAGCTTGTGTGGCTTTTGCTACCAAATAAACCTGTTGGACTTTAACCTGGTGTTGTTAAACTTCTTACTGTGTTTACCCCAGTCCAACGCCGGCATCTCCACATCAGAACCTGGACATACCAACAACCCGACTCCCACGACTAGACCCTTTGGTGTTCCCAAAGCAATGGCTCTTTGGAAGTGCCTGGGAAGCTTGAAGTTCTGATGAACAATTACCCCAGTTTCCCAGAACCCGCCCCAACTCAGAGTCACACTCAGCGGGCAGGATTTGCTCAAAAGGTTTCGAAGGCTGGAATGTTACGGCCGTTCAACTCAACAAGACAAGAAGAAAGAACAAAGAAAATTACAGCACAGGAACAGGCCCTTCGGCCCTCCAAGCCTGTACTGGCCATGCTGCCTGACTGAACTAAAACCCTCAACCCTTCCGGGGACCATATCCCTCCATTCTCATCCTATTCATGTATTTGTCAAGACACCCCTTAAAATTCAGTATCGTATCTGCTTCTGCTACCTCCCCCGGCAGCGGGTTCCAGACACCCACCACCCTCTGTGTAAAAAACCTGCCTTGTACATCTCCTTTAAACCTTGCCCCTCGCACCTTAAACCTATGCCCCCTAGTAATTGACTCTTCCACCCTGGAAAAAAGCTTCTGACTATCCACTCTGTCCATGCCCCTCATAATCTTGTAGACTTCTATCAGGTCACCCCTCAATCTTCGTCGTTCCAGTGAGAACAAACCAAGTTTCTCCAACCTCTCCTCATGAGGGCTAGTGGCCTCCATACCAGGCAACATTCTGGTAAATCTTTTCTGTACTCTCTCCAAAGCATCCACATCCTTCTGGTTGTGTGGCGACCAGAATTGAACACTATATTCCAAGTGCGGAATAACTAAGGTTCTATAAAGCTGCAACATGACTTGCCAATTTTTAAATTCAATGCCCTGGCTGATGAAGGCAAGCATGCAGTATGCCTTCTTGACTACCTTCTCCACCTGCATTGCCACTTTCAGTGACTTGTGTACCTGTACACCCAGATCCCTCTGCCTATTTAAGGGTTCTGCCATTTACTGTATATTTCCTATCTTTATTAGACCTTCCAAAATGCATTACCTCACATTTGTCTGGATTAAACTCCATCTGCCATCTCTCTGCCCAAGCCTCCAACCGATCTATATCCTGCTGTATCCTCTGATGGTCCTCATCGCTATCCGCAAATCCACCAACCTTTGTGTCATCCGCAAACTTACTAATCAAACCAGTTACATTTTCCTTCAAATCATTTATATGTATTACAAACAGCAAAGGTCCCAGCACTGATCCCTGAGGAACGCCATTTGTCACAGCCCTCCATTCAGAAACGCACCCTTCCACTGCTACCCTCTGTCTTCTTTGACCGAGCCAGTTTTGTATCCACCTTGCCAGCTCACCTCTGATCCCATGCGACTTCACCTTCTGCACCAGTCAGCCATGAGAAACCTTGTCAAAGGCCTTACTGAAGTCCATGTAGACAACATCCACTGCCCTACCCTCATCAATCATCTTTGTCACTTCCTCGAAAAACTCAATCAAGTTAGTGAGACATGACCTCCCCTTCACAAAACCATGTTGCCTCTCGGTGGGAACTATCAGGAAAACCTCATCGCAAGTTCAATCTGCCTGAAACTTTCCTGACTCTGAAGGAATTTCTCAATCCAGTGAGATGGGGCAAGAGGTGAAAAATTAGGTTCGCGCCCAGTTTCTTGCCTCTTGCGATCTTGCCGCCCTGTTTTGCCGGCGAAATCAACCTCCCGCCCAGGATTTCAATATCAATGACATGATTAACAAAACATCAACAAGCCCTGGGCTCACTTACCTTAGTCCCTACACCAGCCTGGCATCCTGGCAGTGCCAAGGGGATGGGGCCTGAGGAGGAGCGGGGGGGAGGTGAGGCCAGAGGAGTTGGGGCCTGAGGGGGAGGAGTCTGAGGGGGAGGGGTCCAAGAGGGTGGAGCTTGATGGGGGAGATGGGGCGGGGAGAGGTCCAGTGGGGTGGTGATCTGGGGGTGGGAGCAATGAGTGGAGGGTGGGGCTATCAGGGACCTGGGGCAGGGAATCAGCCAGTGCGGTGATCGAGGGATTTGTAACAAACATACATTCCTTTTGTGACTAACTAGAGGAGTTAAGGGTTTTGTTAGAGCTAAAGAAGGGGCTTATAATGTTGCCACAAAGATAAGTATGATCTAGGAGAGGCAAAGGCCTAGTGGTATTATCACTAGACTATTAATCCAAAAACTCAGCTCATGTTCTGGGAACCCGGGTTCGAATCCCACCACGGCAGTTGATGGAATTTGAATTCAATAAAAAATATCTGGAATTAAGAATCTACTGATGACCATGAAACCATTGTTAATTGTCAAAGAACAAAGAACAATACAACACAGGAACAGGCCCTTCGGCCCTCCAAGCCCGCACCGCTCCCTGGTCCAAACTAGACCATTCTTTTGTATCCCTCCATTCCCATCCGTTCATGTGGCTATCTAGATAAGTCTTAAACGTTCCCAGTGTGTCCGCCTCCACCAACTTGCCCGGCAGCGCATTCCAGGCCCCCACCACCCTCTGTGTAAAATACGTCCTTCTGATATCCGTGTTAAACCTCCCCCCCCTCACCTTGAACCTATGACCCCTCGTGAACGTCACCACCGACCTGGGAAAAAGCTTCCCACCGTTCACCCTATCTATGCCTTTCATAATTTTATACACCTCTATTAGGTCACCCCTCATCCTCCGTCTTTCCAGTGAGAACAACCCCAGTTTACCCAATCTCTCCTCATAACTAAGCCCTTCCATACCAGGCAACATTCTGGTAAACCTCCTCTGCACTCTCTCTAAAGCCTCCACGTCCTTCTGGTAGTGTGATGACCAGAACTGGGCGCAGTATTGTCGGAAGAACCCACCTGGTTCACTAATGTCCTTTAGGGAAGGAAATCTACCGTCCTTACCTGGTCTCACATACATGTGACTCCAGAGCCACAGCAATGTGGTGGACTCTCAAATACCCTCTAAAGGCAACTAGGGATGGACAATAAATGCTGGCCAGCCAGCGACGCCCAAGTCCCATGAATGAATCAAAAAAAGGGTCTATGGAATTCTGGAAGATCAAACCCAATGCATCCACTATTTCTGCAGCATATTAATATTAATGACTCAGCTGAGGGCACTGAATGTAACATATCCAGGTTTTCTGATGTTACAAAGTCATATGAGAAAGTAAAGCCAGCATAATTAAGGACCCCATGCACCCCAGGCATTCTCTCTTACACCTTCTTCCGTCGGGAAAAAGATACAAAAGTCTGAGGTCACATACCAACCAACTCAAGAACAGCTTCTTCCCTGCTGCTGTCAGACTTTTGAATGGACCTACCTCGTATTAAGTTGATCTTTTTCTACACCCCAGCTATGACTGTAACACTACATTCTGCACTCTCTCGTTTCCTTCTCTATGTACGGTATGCTCTGTCTGTATAGCGCACAAGAAACAATACTTTTCACTGTATGTTAATACATGTGACAATAATAAAGTCGCAAAGAAGGTACAGATAAATACAGATGGATTGGGTGAGTGTGCAAGGAGGGGACAGATGTGGCAAAGTGTTGACTTATCCACTTTGGCAAGAAAAGTTATAAAGCAACAAACAAAATATTTGTTAAATGATGGGATATTTGCATTCAGAAGAATCTGGGTGTTCTGCTCCTGGAATCAAAGAAAGTTGACATGCAGCAAAGAAATAGGAAGGCAGACGGTATATTTGATTTTGTGATAAAGGGGTTGAAGTATAAGAGTAAGTAAATCTCATTACAATAATATAGGCATTAGCAAGGCCACACCTGGAGTACTGTGTATGGTTTTGGACTCCATACCTGAAGATTGACATTCTCACTCTAGACGGAGTATCAAGAAGGTTCACTGGACTACTCCCTGGGATGAAGAGATTGTCTTGCAGGGAGAGATTGAGTAGACTAGGCCCACATTCCCCAGAGTTTAAAAGAAGGAGAGATGATTCTCTGAAGGTGCTGCCAAAGGAGGTGGTGGAAGCAGGCACATTAGCAACATGTAAGGTACATGAATAGAGAGGGAATAGAGGGATACGGACCGAGGAAGTTTAATTAGGGCATTATGATCAGCACGGGCTTGGAGGGCCGAAGGGCCTGTTCCTGTGTTGCACTATCATTTGTTCTATGATCTAATTAAAACATACAAAATCTGAAAAGGGTTTGACACGGCAGATGCTGAGAAAATATTTTTTAATGTTATCCCCCCGCCTGGGGAATCTATAATACGGGGTCACATAGTCTTAGGATAAAGTGTCTGAGATGAAGGAAAATCTCTTCTCTCCGAGGGTGTGAATCTGTGAAGTTCTCAATACCTGAGAGTACTTTGATTGCTCAGGCGTTCAAGATAGAGTGTTAGATTTTTGGGTACTGAGTTAATTTCGGGATAATGCAAATGGAGTTGTGGAGATCAGCCATAGAATCCAGAACCCCTACAGTGCAGAAGGAGGCCACTTGGCCCATCGAGTCTGCACTGACAACAATCCCACCCAGGCCCTATTCCCACAACCCCACATATTTACCCTGCTAATCCCCCTGACACTAAGGGGCAATTTAGCAGGGCCAATCAACCTAACCAGCACATATTTCGGACTGTGGGAAGAAACCGGAGCACCCAGAGAAAACCTACACAGACACGGGGAGAACATGCAGATTCCACACAGACAGTGACCCAAGGCTGGAATCGAACTCGGGTCCCTGGCGCTGTGAGGCAGCAGTGCTAACCACTGTGCCACTGTGCTGCCTCTGATCTGGCTGAAGGCGAGAGCCCATCCTCCTGGAAGGTCACCCACCGCAGGGATCTGGTTGGGTTCCCATTTCACTGAGACTCCTTCAGAGTAGAGAATGGATTGGAGGAGTCAGATCTAACACTTCTCCTAAATCTAAAGAGGAAAACCGAACAGAGAGTTCCTTCCTCAGCAGAGATATTCCCGCATCGCATTGGAGAGCCTGGGGCCTCCTAGCGAGTGGGATCGCACTGTGACTCCTGGGCTTCTTTACTTCTGGCTAAATAGCAATAACAGAAGATGTTGGGGCTACTTCACACACTGTGGGCTCAGATTGCCACCTCAGGAGGGTGAATGGTCACCTTGCAAACCCAACTCAAACTGACACACTACCAGAAGGACGTGGATGTTTTGGAGAGGCTACAGAAGAGGTTTACCCAGGATGTTGCCTGGTCTGGAGGGTATTAGCTATGAGGAGTGGTTGGATAAACTCAATTTGTTCTCACTGGAACGGCGGGGGTTGAGAGGTGACCTGATAGAGGTTTACAAGATTATGAGTGGCATGGACAGAGTGGATAGTCAGAAGCTCTTTCCTATGGTAGAAAAGTCAAGTACTAGGGGACATAGGTTTAAGGTGCGTGAGGAAAAGTTTAGATGAGATGTGTGAGGCAAGTTTTTTACACAGAGGGTGGTGAATGCCTGGAACGCGCTGCCTGGGGAGGTGGTGGGAGCAGGTACGATAGCGGCATTTAAGGGGCATCTAGATGGATACATGAATAGGATGGGAACGGAAGGATACGGACTCGGTAAGTGCATAGGGTTTTAGTTTAGGCAGACATTATGATCAGCTCAAGCTTGGAGGGCCGAAGGGCCTGTTCCTGTGCTGTACTGTTCTTTGTTCTTTGATACGAGTTGTCACTCTGGGTGAAGCACTCTTGCCCATCAGACAAAAGGTTGTGGGTCCAAATCCTACCCCAGAATATTCCAGGCCGACACCCCAGTGTTGTATTGCAGTGAAGCAATTGTTACAAGTGCAGGGCATAACATCTTTAAGAGGACGGGCCAGGTTACCCTGGAGCATGGCGTGACCTACCCGGGAAACCGCCTCTACAGCAATCAAGGGCTGGAGGGCAGTTCATCAATAAACCCTATTGTTCCTGTGGCCTGCCTTTCCGTGTGACTTCTTTGCAGCTACCTCCCCGGTAGAGTCTCAGACTTAACAGCAATTATTTCAATTAAGATGTTAAACCGAGGACCCATCTGCCCTTTCAGGCGGGGGTAAAAGATCCTGTGGCACCAGTGGAAAGAAGAACAGGGGAGTTCTCCCGGGTCTCCTGGCCAACGTTCCTCCCTCGGCCAGCTTCATTTAAAAAACATGGATTATCTGTCTTTTTATTTTATTGCTGTTTGTGGGATTGTGCTGTGCACAACTTGGCTGTGGTGTTTCCACCATTAGAAAGGTAGCTTACACTTCCACAGTGGCTGTAAATCTTTGGGATGGCTGAGGTGCTGAAATGGGTGCTATGCAAATGCAAATCTCTTGTTCCTTGTTGCTGAACAGTGGATGGATTGCACCAGGCAGGTCCTTCAGACACAAAGGCCGGAATCTCACCACCACTCACTCCGGCGGGAATTTTCCATCCCACTGCAGTGAATGGACATTTGGCAGGGGTGGCACGGTGGCACAGTGGTTAGCACTGCTGCCTCACAGCGCCAGGGACCTGGGTTCAATTCCAGCCTTGGGTAACTGTCTGTGTGGAGTTTGCACGTTCTCCCCGTGTCTGTGTGGGTTTCCTCCGGGTGCTCTGGTTTCCTCCCACAGTCCAAAGATGCGCAGGTTAGATGGATTGGCCGTGCTAAATTGCTCCTTAGTATCAGAGGGACTAGCTAGGGTAAACGTGTGGTATTATGGGGATGAGGTCTGGGTGCGATTGTTGTCAGTGCAGGCTCGATGGGCCGAATGGCCTCCTTCTGCACTGTAGGGATTCTATGATCCTGTTCTATGATTCCAATTCTCTGACTTTGCTGCAGTGGGAGTGTGATGTGAACAGCAGGTAAGATTGCGCCCATGGGCAATCAACATTTCAAATCAGTTAGAATAGGGCATTAGGGGAAGAGCTGAGGGTGGGGGGTTGGGGAGAAGGGGGGAAAGAGGGTGGTGTTGGGGGGGACAGTGTGCTAAGGTTAAGAATCATTCAGGTAAGCTACATTGTAATGACATTAGAGCAGTCTGACTTTTGAAAATGTTTGCTTCTATTTTCAATATTTTAGCTATCAGCTGTGCAAATGTGTGAGTATGTGTGTGAGTATGTGTGTGAGTGTGTGTGTGTGTGAGAGAGAGTGTGTGTATGTGTGTGAGAGAGTGTGTGTGTGTGTGAGAGAGTGTGCATGTGTGTGAGAGTGAGTGTGCATGTGTGTGAGAGAGAGTGTGCATGTGTGTGAGAGTGTGTGTGTGTGTGTAAGAGTGTGAGTGTGTGTGTGTATGAGAGAGTGTGTGTCTGTGATTGTGTGTGTCAGAGAGAGAGTGTGTGTGTGTGTGTGTGTGAGAGAGAGTGTGTGTATGTGTGTGTGAGAGACAGTGTGTGTGTCTGTGTGTGTGTGTGAGTGTATGTATGAGTGTGAGTATGTGTGTGTCTGTGTGTGTCTGTGAGTGTGTGTGTCTGTGTGTGTGAGAGTGAGTGTGTGTGAGAGTGAGTGTTAATGTTTGTGTGTGTGTATGTGGGTGAGAATGTGTGTGTGTGGGTGAAAGTGTGCGTGGGTGAAAGTGTGTGTGTGTGTGCATGTGAGAGTGTGTGTACATGTGTGTGTGAGAGAGAGTGTTTGTGTACGTGTGTGCGTGCGCGTGAGAGCGTGTCAGGTGCATCACACCCTAGCTTCTGAATGATGAGAACTAGGACAGCGGAAGAACGATGCTATTTAAAACTCTGAGCAGAGGGTGTTCAGCACACCGAGAACTCTGTGTATCTCTCTCTCTCTCTCTCTGTGTATGAAGGGCTCTCATTGCGAGGACTCTTCAATAGAAAGGATCCAGCTGCTGGATTCCTGTTGACAGACACACCCAGATTTCCATGTCTCTGGTTTAGCCAAGAGCAACAAGGGAGTGTTGAAGAAGGCTGGAAGGGACACATTCCCAACTGTCCCCCAACAGGACTTGCGGGTTTTTGGTAGAACAGCTGCTGATGCTGGTGATAAGTACAGGACCCCCCTCTGTATATATTCACTAAACACTGGCCAACTGCAGGGCTGTGCTGGAGGTCAAAGCTGAAAGGTGACAATAAATTGTGTTTGGCACACATCTGTCTCACATCAACATTGTCAGTATCCAGTGTCCCTATGACCCTCTCGAACAGACAGACACCCATTGCAAACTCCTGTCTGTGCTTGTTCACACATGAACAATCCATGTTCGAGCGAGGAACTGCGGCAGCCTGAGCAGGGGAGAAAACTGGCAAAGGTACAAATCCCATCAACGCCAATCACCCACTCTTACAGGAACATTCATCCAAAGATATTTTTCCACCTCTTAGATCTGACCTGACATTTAGACTCTAAGGTGTAATTTTCAGGTGGTCCTGTTTTATTTGGAGAGTGCTTGCTCTGGTTGTCACGCTCTGAGGTGACAGGTGCGCAGGATGATGGGGCTCTTTGACCTCCAGCTTTAAGAGCGTTATATAACTGTGTGTGTCATGATTAAACATTGATGTGTGCTGAATGTGCAGGACTTGTCCTTTTGCGGATGGCTGGTCAGGAGTGTAGTGTTGAAAGCAGAGTCTGATGCTTTGATGGCACTCTGGCTTCTAGGCAGCTCTGAGCAGCCTCGCTGCTGCAGCCTCTGTTTGCAGCTTTGTTTGACCTCATTCTGTTCGCCCGACCCAAATTCAAACGCTCCGTTAAAAAGTAACCAGCCGGAAAGAGAATTATCGAGAAATGCAGGAACCCTCCAACGTTCACTCTTCAATGACCTCTGCCACCGAGGAGGACAAGAGAACAGCAGAGGGGAGGCGATGGCCCAGTGGTATTTTTGGGAGACTATTAATCCAGAAACTCAACTAATGTTCTGGGACCCGGGTTTGAATCCCACCACGGCAGATGGTGGAATTTGAATTCAATAAAAAATATCCGGAATTAAGAATCTACTGGTGACCATAAAACGATTGTCGATTGTCGGAAAAACCCATCTGGTTCACCAATGTCCTTTAGGGAAGGAAATCTTACCTGGTCTAGCCTACATGTGACTCCAGACCCACCTCCAGACTCTCTGAATGATTTTCAGAGAGTCATCATTTTCAGATGACTCTCTGAAAATGCCTAGCAAGCCACTCAGTTGTATCAATTTGGGTGGCACAGTGGCCTCACGGCACCAGGGACCCGGGTTTGACTCTGGCCTCGGGTGACTGTGTGGAGTTGCACATTCTCCCCGTGGGTTTCCTCCGGGTGCTCCGGTTTCCTCCCACACTCCAAAGATGTACAGGTTAAGTTAATTGGCCAGTCTAATTTGCCCCTTAATGTCAGGGGGATTATCAAGATAAATATGCTGATTTGCAGAATAAATACATGAGGTTATGGGGATAGGCTCTGGGTGGGATTGTGGTCGGTTCAGGCTTGATGGGTTGAATGGCCCCCTTCTGCACTGTAGGGATTCTATGAATCGCTGAAGAAGGCAGCTCACCACCACCTTCTCAAGGGCAACTAGGGATGGGCAATAAATGCTGGCCAGCCAGCGACGCCCATGTCCCACGAATGAATAAAGTAATGCCATGAGAGTGTCATCACTGTCCTGACATATATCGGCATTCCTTTGTCTGGGTCAACGCTCTGGGACTTCCTACCTAACTCCATTGGCGGAGCACTTTCACCACATGGGTCAAGTCGAGGGCTCACCAGCACCTCAGGGCAATGAGTGTCGGGCAATGGATGAGGTCAAGTGCCAGTCCCCAAGGGCAAAAGTAATTAATTGCTCTAGTCCCACAGCAAACAGGAGATTTTCCTCTTGGAAGTGAGGAGGAAGATTAGTTGTGCATGTGAGGACACTGTACAAGTCAATGGCAGCAATGGATTTCATCAGGACTCGAGGTTGGAGACCATGTCCTTTGGAAAAACTCCATGACTAGTTCCGCTGCAGATCCGGGTGGAAAACAAGTGAATGCTTTATTAGCCAATTAGAAATACAATTAATTTCCCAAGAGAATTTTTTTCCCTAATTTTATCCCCCATTGCCACTGAAACCTCTTCCTGGAGCCCACAGTTCAGTGTGCCAGTCCCCCTCACCCAAGTGGCAGGGGCAGCCTGAGCAGCAGGTTCTGGGCAGGGTATTCAGCTTCACAACTGAATCTGGTCCTTTCCCCCCTTTCCCAATGGTGGTTGTTGGTTAGTGGCTGAGAGCTGCTACCCAGGATACTTCAGTCAGATGTAACCACTGCCGCCCTGTTTCAGAGCAGTCAGCACAGACTGGGATTTAACCTGGGGCTTTGCACACCTTGTGGCCCAGCCTGGCTATACACCAGAGTTTTCACCAAGTAAACCCTTGAAGCCTCTGCTTTCAAGTCAGTGTTAATGTGAGAGTACTTGTGACACTAAGAATAAATTATTAAATAAATGCCCCACCTTCTAAAAGCTGGCCCAGCCCTTTGAATAGAGGAGTTACCGTCCCCCCCAGTTCTCTGGCACCACCTGATAGCAGGACCTGCATCCCTGTTCAGCCAAAACAAGCAGATCCCGGGGGGGGGGGATTATGAAGGGATTGGACTGCTCAGATTTTGACAGCAGCCCTTCCCCACCTCCGCCTCAAAGAAACAGGGGTTTCCAGATTCTGGGGTTCAGTTTTGGGCCTTGGACATTTCTGTTTTCCTCACCGTCCATTTTGATGTCTTGGTGTGGTTATGCGCATCTTGTTAATATATTGTTCAATAAAATAATGTTCAGACGGGGTCAGAGCTCTCTGAAGAATGATGATCTTCAAATCTGGGCTAAGACTCTGTTGCCAGAAGGATGAAATATGTTTCAAGCCTCATTTGAATTGAAGCTGATTAGTTACAAATGTATAGGTTGTGGCTTCACTCCGCTGAAGGAAAATGCAATACACAATCATAGCTTTACAAGGTCACACAGGACGTACAGATGGAGAAAATCATTCGCATCAAGTCAGCCCATTCAGCCAGGTTTCAATCACACTTTGTACAGCCTCAGCACATCCCAAAGTACTTTCGAGGCAAACATCTGAAGTGTGGCTACTGTTATAAATGTAGGAAAACTAGTAGCCCATTAGTGCACAGCAAAATCCCAAAAAGCAGCAGTGTGATCATCTATGTTAAGGTGTGGTTGAGGGATAAACATGGGCTGGGACACTGGGGGATCTCCCCTGCTCTTTTTCCAAGTAATGCAATAGAATCTTGAGTGTGGCACAGTGGTTAGCACTGCTGCCTCACAGCGCCAGGGACCCGGGTTCAATTCCTGGCTTGAGTCATTGCCTATGTGGAGTTTGCACGTTCTCCCTGTGTCTGCATGGGTTTTCTCTGGGTGCTCTGGTTTCCTCCCACAGTCTAAAGATACGCAGGTTAGGTGGATTGACCATGCTAAATTGCCCCTTGGTTTCCAAAGATACATAGATAGGTTAAGGGGATTAGCAGCATTAATGCGTGGGGTTATCTGGGAAGCCTGGGTAAGAGTCAGTGCGAACTCGACGGGCTGAATGGCCTCCTTTTGTACTGGAGGGATTCGGTGATTCTATGAACTTATTATGTACACCTGAGAGAGCAGACAGAGCCTCGCTTTAACGGTCTGGTCCACAAAATGGCACCCGCGATAGTTCAGCATGCCCTCAGTGCTGCACAGGAGTGGCAGGCTTGATTCTGTGCCCAAGCTTCTGAAGTGGAGCTTTGAACCCAGCACCTCAGAGACAGGAGTGCTGCCAACTGACCTGCAGCTGACACCAGAAAGACTGCTTGCGATGAATCGCAGAATTCAAGCTGCACATCACACATTGTTTTCTCTGCAGGTCTGGGGCCTGTCAGTCAACAATCTCCTATTGGATTCTGGGTATGGTAAGTGACAGTGGGTTAGTCATCCCCAGATCTGGACTTTGATCAGGAAATATAAGTTCAAATTCCATCTTTGAGCTGGCTTCAGGGAGGCGGCATGCCATCCTGGATTTACATCTGTGACTGCAGTAACACCTGCCTATTCACTGAACTATCAAATCCCTGACCACAACTCCTCGTTGTGGCAGCACAGTGGTCAGCGCTGAAGACCAAAAGAGACTCAGAAGGCCAAAGAGAATCAAACTTTGGCCCATCTGGGACTAGAAGTGAAGACCTTGGGACACTCTGAGGAACTTGCTGCTCACTCTAAGGTCTCTGGGAAGAAGCTTCAAAAGAGGAATGATCTTCACCACCAGGAAAGACTGTCACAGATGTGTCATCAACTGCAGTATTAAAGACTGGAAATGCATTGAAGATCAGGGATTTCAATGAACTTAGACAACAATGGAAAAGATGACCAACTCTTGGTGGGACTGTCAGGAAAAGAAGAGATGATTTCCCAAAGATTGTCCAGGAGGGTAGTGTACTTCTTGTAGGCAGTGGAAAGGAAGCCTCACCTTTCTCTGAATGAGGTTGCTCCACTGTGGGCAATGGGAATAATTACTGAGAATCCGGAGACAAGACAGCCCCACCTTCTGTAAAGAGGAGAACTTCCTGTGGAGAATCAGCTCAGGGACAAGATTAATGGACAGGATTCTGCAGCTTCAGAAGTGCAGAAGATTTTGCTGCAGTTTCTGTGCTGATTTCCAGCCTTAAGAGTAGATTTTGAGCTGGGTCTGAAGTGTATGTGTCAATTGACTTTCACCTGAGGAAGCTGCCAGCTCCCTAACAGTGTGATCCTGTATGGGCCCTAACCTGGACTCAGATGAAGCATTCTCCATTGAAAACTCTTCATGAACACCAGGAGATATAGTAGGTGATTCAACAGTAAATTCAGTAGAATTAAGATCTGAATGTTGCCCAGCCACTAAAAATACCGCTTTTTTAAAGTTTATTTATTAGTGTCACAAGTAGGCTTACATTAACACTGCAATGAAGTTACTGTGAAAATCCCCTCATTGCCACACTCCAGCGCCTGTTCGGGTACACTGAGGGAGAATTTAGTGTGGCCAATGCACCTAACCAGCACATCTTTTGAACTGATTTAAAAAGACCACAGAGACGTCACACCGTGACTGGCCTTGGTGTAGTGTCTCTGTGAAAGAAAGGAACTTACTGAATGAGTACATTTCCTCAGGTTCTGCTGACTGTATTTCTACTGTTTCGAAATAAAAAGGTTGAAGGATGTTGCATGAAGGACAGTGAATCACTAAATGGATAAGCATCATCTGAATTTTCCAAAATTTCTAGAAGCATGCCAACGTCATCACTCAGTACAGATGTATGTTGATTGTGAAGAACATAGAGGGCGACACGGTGGCACAGTGGTTAGCACTGCTGCCTCACAACGCCAACGACACAGGTTCAATTCCAGCCTCAGTTCACCGTCTGTGTGGAGTCTTAATGTGGAGATGCAGGCTAACACCAACCTGGTGTTGTGAGACCTCTGACTGTGGAGTCTGCACATTCCCCCCATGTCTGTGTGGGTTTCCTCCGGGCGCTCCGGTTTCCTCCCATACTCCAAAGATGTGCAGGTTAGATTGATTGGCCATGCTAAATTGACCCTAGTGTCAGGGGATTAGCAAGGTAAATATGTGGGGTTGTGGGGATAGGGCCTGGGTGGGATTGTGGTCGGTGAGGGCTCGATGGGCTGAATGGCCTCCTTCTACACTGTAGGGATTCTATGATAGAGAGAATCAATGGACATTTGCTCCTTCTAGTGACTAGGAGCAATAATCCTGCCCTCAATTAGAATGGCTATGCCTGGACCTTGTAACTTGATGCTTGATTGATGAAGGGTCATTGGCTGAAGCTAACTGATTCTAATACGTTAACAGCAGCTCCAGTATTAATTTCAAAAGTAATACCAAAGTCTTGAACGTGGACAATAGCTGTAGCCTATCTACTTCCCCTCGGAACCCTATCATTTCATCATTATCTGGACTTTTCATTTCTTGGAAGGAATGTATTTCAGAAATACTTTCTGGTCTTTGACTTATAATTGCTGGATTTGCAGAAATGGCTGGGAAAGGATTAGAGGGATATGGGCCAAACGCGGGCAACTTGGACTAGCTGGGAGGGCACCATGGTCGGCATGGACCGGTTGGGCTGAAGGGCCTGTTTCCGTGCTGTACTCTAAGTTCTTGAAGTGTCCAGTTTTGCCACACTGAAAGCATTCCACATCCCTGCTGGGCCATCTTGACATTTATGATGGGTTTTTGCTCCACGCTCTCCACGCAGAGGTCTCAAACTGGCTGCTGGTGTGGGTTTCCTGCCCTTTCGCTTAGTTTAGCTACCTCTCCTATGGGTGAGCCTGCTTCCTCTGGGTTTACCCAATCTACAGAGTCATGTTAAGCCTTAGAGTCATCCCAAATTATAGACCGGTTTGGGATTACATCACACACTGACTCACCTGCTCGATTACGAGGTTCCCTGGTGGATGAAAAAAGTTATCAAAGGCTTTAAGAATGGACTCAAAGTCTGCGGTGGACTCCTGCACATCCTGCTTTAGGAGAATGTTGTCTGCTGCAGGACCAACTGCCTAAAGAAAAGAATTAACTTGAAGCTTTTGCTCCTTTTCAAGAAGACTTGATACTGCTTGGTACCGGAGAAAATACCGTTCCCATAACTCCCACTGCTGGCCTCTCTGTGGGTTCTCGAGGCAGTCAGATGAATGGGATGGGGGCAAAGGCTACTCACTCAGAACGGTCATTGTTACCTCTCTGCTGTGTGCCTCCTTCTACCAAAAGTTTTCAAGCTGCTATTTTCGGTTCCTTTGATAGCACCAATGCATTTTTTTCATCAATATCACCATTGCTACCACCATGTTCTGAGATGGTGCTTCCACCTTTGACTCTAAGTGTGGAACTTGTTTTTTAGACAGGTTGTAGACATGTCCGGTATCTGCTTAACACTTACTCCTTAGAACTACATCTAAACAAGTTACAGAGTAGACATGTTGCTCTTCCGCATGATTCAAATCTCTCTCTCTCTTGAGTCTAATACATGACTGGCTGATGTCAGTAATACATCATTATCCATGTATACATTAGCACAGCCCATCTGTTAGCCCTTTATCAGCAATTTGCCAAGGCTCCTTCAACAGCACCTTCCAATTCTGACGAAGGGTCATCCTGACTCGAAACATTTGCTCTATTCCCTCTCCACAGATGATGTCAGACCGACTGAGCATTTTCTGTTTTTGTTTCAGATTCCAGCATCTGCAATATTTTGTGTTTACCATGACTTCTGCTGTCTAGAAGAAGAAGGGCAGCAGATGTGGAGGAATCTCAGCATCTTGAAGGTCCCCTTGGAGAAACACGCCATCCCGACTTGAAAATATATCGCTGTTCCTTCACTGCCACAGGGTCAAGATCTTGAAACTCCCTTCCTACCAGCACTGTGGGTGTACCTACACCACATGAACTGTAATGAATCAAGAAGGCAACTCAACACTGTCTTCTCAAAGGCAATTAGGGATGGACAATGAATGCTGACTTAGCCAGCAACACCCACATCCCATGAACATATATAAAATGCCTATCTCCATATAAAAAAATGGAGATAAGCAGAAAATCGAAAGAGCTGCATTAATAAAGTACCTTTCACAACCTCATGATGTGTCAACAAGCTTTACAACCAATGACATCCATCTGTAGTGTAGTTACTATGGTAATGTAAGAAATGTAAATTTATGCATAGCAAGTTCCAACAAGTAGCAATGTGAGAATGACCAGATAACATGTTAATTTCAGCTGTTGATTAAGGGTCAGGACACGGGGGGTGGGGGAGAACTCCCCTATTCCTCTGGGAACAGTGCCATGAAATCTTTTACATCCGCCGGGAGGGTAGATAAAGGCTCGGTTTAATGTCTGATTTGAAAGGTTGCTATTCCAGAGATTTGGTTGAAAGATGGATAGGATTGGCAGCTAAACATTCCAGAATTTAGATGCTACAGGCAGGATAGAGGGGGATGTAAAGGGGTGTGGGAGTTGCATTACTGGTTAAGGAGAATATCACAGCTGGACTGAGGGAGGACACCTCGGAGGGTTCAAGCAGCGAGGCAATATGGATAGAGCTCAGGAACAGGAAGGGTGCAGTCACAATGTTGGGGGTTTATTACAGGCCTCCCAACAGCCAGTGGGAGATAGAGGAGCAGATATGCAGACAGATTTTGGAAAGATGCAAAAACAACAGGGTTGTTGTGGTGGGTGATTTTAACTTTCCCTATATTGACTGGACTCACTTACTGCTAGGGGCTTGGATGAGGCAGAATTTGTAAGGAGCGTCCAGGAGGATTTCTTCAAACAGTATGTAAATAGCCCAACTCGGGAAGGAGCCATATTAGGCCTGGTATTGGGGAATGAGCCCGGCCAGATGATCGAAGTTTCAGTAGGAGAGCATTTCGGGAATAGTGATCATAATTCTGTAAGTTTTAAGGTGCTTGTGGATAAGGCCAAGGGTGGTCCTTGGGCAAAGGTGTTAAATTGGGGGAAGACTAGAACAACATTAGGCAGGATCTGGAGAGGGTAGATTGGGGGAGGCTGTTTGAGGGTAAATCAACATCCAACATGTAGGAGTCTTTCAAATGTCAGTTGATTGGAATTCAGGACCTGTATGCACCTGTGAGGATGAAGGATAAGAGTGGCAAGTATCAGGAACCCTGGATAACGAGGGATATTATGAGCCTTGTCAACAAGAAAAAGGAAGCCTTCATAAGGTTTAAAAGGCTTAGGATAGATGAAGTCCTTTAAGAATATAAAGAACGTAGGAAGGAACTTAAGAAAGATGTTAGGAGGGCTAAAAGGGGTCATGGAAAGTCCTTGGCAAACAGGATTAAGCAAAATCCGAAGGCATTTTATACATATGTAAAGAACAAAAGGGTAGCCAGGGAAAGGATTGGTACATTCAAGGACAGTGGAGAGAATCTATGCTTGGAACCAGAGGAAATAGGTGAGATACTGAATGAATACTTTGCCTCAGTACTTGCCAAAGAGAGGGACTTGATGGACGAGGAGCCTAGGGTAGGGTGTTTAGATATTCTGGGTCATGTCAATATCAAAAAGGAGGAGTTATTGGGCGTCTTAAAAAGCATTAAAGTACATAAGTCCCCAGGGCCTGATGGGATCTACCCCAGAATACTGAGGGAGGCAAGGGTGGAAATTGCTGGGACCTTGACAGAAAGCTTTGTATCCTCATTGGCTACAGGTGAAGTTCCAGAGAACTGAAGGATAGCCAATGTTGTTCCATTGTTTAAGAAGGGCAGCAGGGATAATCTAGGAAATTATAGGCCGGTGAGTCTTATGTGGTAGGGAAATTATTGGAAAAGATTCTTAGGGACAGGATTTACTCACATTTGAAATAAATGGACTTGTTAGTGATAGACAGCATGGTTTTGTGAAGGGGAGGTCGTGCCTCACTAACTTGATCGAATTTTTCGAGGAAGTGACGAAGATGATAGATGAGGGAAAGGCAGTGGATGTTGTATCCATAGACTTCAGTAAAGCCTTTGACAAGGTACCTCATGGTAGACTGGTACGAAAGGTGAAGTCACACGGGATCAGAGGAGAGCTGGCAAAATGGACACAGAACTGGCTTGGCCATAGAAGACAGAGGTAGTGGTAGAGGGATGCTTTTCTAAATGGAAGGCTGTGACTAACCGTGTTCCATAGGGATCAGTTCTGGGACCTTTGTTGTTCGTAGTATATATAAATGATTTGGAGGAAAATGTAGCTGGTCTGATTAGTAAGTTCGCAGACGATGCAAAAGTTGGTGGAGTTGTGGATAGTGAAGAGGATAGTCAGAGGATACAGCAAGATATAGACCGGTTGGAGAGTTGGGCGGAAAAATGGCAGATGGAGTTTAATCCAGACAAGTGTGAGATAATGCATTTTGGAAGGTCCAATGCATGTAGGAATTATACGATAAATGATACAACACTTAAAGAGTGTTGACAGGCAGAGAGATCTGGGCGTACATGTCCACCGATCACTGAAAGTGGCAACGCAGGCGGATAAGGTAGTAAAGAAAGCGTAAGGCACGCTTGCCTTCATTGGTCAGGGCATTGAGTTTAAAAATTGGCAGGTCATGCTGCAGTTGTACAGAACCTTAATTCGGCCTCATTTAGAATATTGTGTATAATTCTGGTCGCCACAGTACCAGAAGGATGTGGAGGCTTTGGAAAGTGTACAGAAGAGGTTTACCAGGATGTTGCCTGGTCTGGAGGGTATTAGCTATGAGGAGAGGTTGGAGCAACTCGGTTTATTCTCACTGGAACGACGGAGGTTGAGGGGTGACCTGATAGAGGTTTACAAGATCATGAGTGGCATGGACAGAGTGGATAGTCAGATCCTCTTTCCTAGGGTAGAAAAGTCAAATACTAGGGGACGAAAGTCTAAGGTGCGTGGGGAAAAGTTTAGAGGAGATGTGCAAGGCAACTTTTTAACACAGAGGGTGGTGAATGTCTGAAACGTGCTGCTTCTGGAGGTGCTGGGAGCAGGTACGATTGTGGCATTTAAGGGGCAACTAGACAAATACATGAATAGGATGGGAATGGAAGGATATGGACTTCATAAGGTTTTAGTTTAGGCAGGCATCATGATCGGTGCAGGCTTGGAGGGCTGAAGGACCTGTTCCTGTGCTGTACTGTTCTTTGTTCTTTGATCTTTATGGCACCTCTAACAGTCAGTGTGTAGTTAGAACCCATGGTGAATAAAAGGTTGTTTGACTGGATGGGATAGTTAGAGGTGGGAGATCAAATGTTGAAACTGGCAACCCCAGAGACATTAGTAACATACATAATATTACAAAATTAGCAATGTAAATAATATTATCATTTAGCAAAATGGTCAGGATATATCGTGGTTAGCACCATTGCCTCACAGTGCCAGGGACCCGGGTTCAATTCTGGCCTCAAATGACTGCGTGGAGTTTGCATGTTCTCCCAGT
Source organism: Mustelus asterias (assembly GCF_964213995.1). Classification (NCBI taxonomy): domain Eukaryota; kingdom Metazoa; phylum Chordata; class Chondrichthyes; order Carcharhiniformes; family Triakidae; genus Mustelus; species Mustelus asterias. The sequence goes on from NC_135813.1 coordinate 42,387,041, forward strand.
GTCTGCGTGGGTTTCCTCCGGGTGCTCCGGTTTCCTCCCACAGTAAAAAGATGTGCAGGTTAAGTTGATTGGCCATGATACATTGCCCCTTAGTGTTCCAAGATGTGTAGGTTAGGGATATTAGCCATGTTAAATGTGGGGTATTGGGATAGGGCAGGCAGGGACCTGGGTGAGATTGTGGTCGGTGCAGACTCGATGGGTCAAAGGGCCTCCTTCTGCATTGTAGGAATCCTATGATTCTTTGATTCCTTCCCCCATGTCCCCCCACTCCCCACACCCTTCACTGCGCCCCCGCTCTCCAATATATAAATTGAATGGAAATTGGATCCTATTTTCAGTGTGTCAAGACATTTCACACCAATTAAATGGCAGAAAGTAAAGAGCATATTACAGCTCAATTTACTGTGCTAATATCAAAGAACATTTCCCAACATGGATCACACTTCCTATAAATCAAAGAATCATAGAATCTCTACAGTGCAGAAGGAGGCCATTTGTCCCATTGAGCCTGCACCAACAACAATCCCACCCAAGCCCTATCCCTGTAACCATACATATTTACCCTGCTAATCCTCCTAACCTACACATGTTGGGACGCTAAGGGGCAATTTAGATGGCCAATCAACCTAACCTGCACATCTTTGGACTGTGGGAGGAAATTGGAGCACCCGGAGGAAACCCACGCAGACACGGGGAGACTCCACAAAGACAGTGACCCGAGGCTGGAATTGAACCCGGGTCCCTGGCGCTGTGAAGCAGCAGTGCTAACCACTGTGCCACTGTGCCGTCAGGACTGGACTGATAACTCCAATTGAGGCAGTTATTGGCAGAACCGTTTCTTCCATTTCTGGCTCTTGCTGGAGCCTGGCACAGATCTGTAGATAGCAGTAGCTCAAATTTCTTACAACAGCAACCTTCCCTGGGGAGATTGAAATAGGGAATTGTTTAGCCAAAGTGCTTACAAAAGAACAATAGCGAAAGCAACAATTTAAAACAACTTAGAAAGTGCCCTCAATGTAGCAAAATGTCCCAAATTGCTTCCCAGATGTTTGACACTGAGATACTTAAACACTAAAATAACACTGAACCGACACTAAACACTGAGTCAACACTAAACTAACACTGAACCAACACTAAACTAACACTGAACCGACACTAAACTAACACTGAACCGACACTAAACTAACACTGAACCGACACTAAACTAACACTGAACCAACACTAAATTAACACTGAAGCAACAACGAACTGACACTGAACTGACACTAAACACTGAGTCAACACTAAACTAACACTGAACCGACACTAAATTAACACTGAACCGACACTAAATTAACACTGAACCGACACTAAATTAACACTGAACCGACACTAAATTAACACTGAACCGACACTAAACTAACACTGAACCGACACTAAACTAACACTGAACCGACACTCGACTAATACTGAGAAGAGACCAACCTAACACAGAACCGACACTATTCATCCAGCACTTTACCGCCCACTCCACCACCCCATCAATATCATTTTGGAGATTACAGCTCCAGGTCTTCAATCCGGGGCACAGGGTCTCTGTCAAGTTCAAAGTCCGACCAACTTATCCAACTTAAGGACAGGAACAACAGGTGTGACCCACTCTGCGAACTGCCTGGCTTTTCCAGGCGTTCCCGTTTCTTCCCATACTTTTTCCAATAGGGAATATGGAACTGGTCTCAGTCAAAATACTCAGACACGGCATCGGGGTCAATAGATCTTAGCTTTGGCTCCCCTTATTTTCTCAAGCCCTCCTTGGAAAACCTTAGGGTACTTATTTATTGATGACTTTATACAGTCCCCCCCGTGCCCAGCCTGAAGATCTCCAGCCAGTTCAGTCTGTTCTTTGGAGCCAATCTCTCCTCATAAGGCGAGGTCTTTGTCCCTGTACAATGATGAGTGGAAGTCGATCTGACTGCTGCCTGTCAGTTGCTGTGGTGACCTTCATCTGTAATGATTCCCCTGCCTGGCCTGTGTATTCTCTAAGATCGGGAGCTGAATACCAGTCCAAAGGTGATCATTGGTTTGCTTCCCGATAATGGAGCCCACAGCCCCTATATCAGTTCCATTTTTGATGGGTGGCCATTTACTAACAACTCCATCATTATGGGGGCAACCTTTGTCATGGAGATGTGATTAAATTGCATTGTCCCATGTTGTGACCCTGACTGCAAGGTACGGTCCAGTACTGGCTTGGCTTTTTTTCACAATAGCACCTGTTTTGACTATCCCTATATCTTAGCCTTGGCTGTGGTCTTCTACAGCACTTGCAATAGTCTGCCATCCGGCATCCACAACCTTCTGGAACATGCTCCCTAGGAATCTGAAGGCTGACCTTGGCTGCCTGGTGACATGACTCAGGCTCCATCACTTCCAGGAATGCTGGGATATTTTACTGATACCATCGCTCTCAGTTGAGGGATGGATATTGTATGAGGCCCCTCCCCCCAGATCAGGGTGCCACCCTGCTCTCTGACATTCCCTGTAGTTCCTGAGCTCCTTTCTTTGCATTCTCCAATGACAGAGCTATCTCAATGTCCTTCTTTAGATCGAAATTGGGATCTGCCAATCATTTTTTTCTGGACTGTCACATTGTTAATTCTGATTCTGATAAACCAGCCTATCTCGCAACAGGTCATTCAGGGGTAGCCCAAATTCACAGCTCTGCCAATTATCTCAACCTTATTAGTAATTCGGTGACAGATTCCCCCGAGGTTCACCCTGCCATGTTAAAGTGGTATCGCTGGAGTATTATGGAATGCTTTGGATCATAATAGCTTTAACCAAGTCCTCCAATTCATTGAAGGCTTTCGAGTCAGGGACATCCGGGTGGATCAGGCTTTTTATTAGTTCAGGATCCCGCATACCGCCAACAGGACCACTTTCTGCTTCTTGCCCCCCTCAATATTGTTGGCCTGAAAAAAGTAACGCATGTGCTCTGCATACTGGGCCCAGTCTTCTATGCTTGTATTGTAGGCTTCAAGTTTGCTAAAAAGGGAGGTTTGGAGGGAAAAGAAATTTGCTTTACTCGTTGTGGCCAATGTAAAAACCTTACCGAGACCAGTCTTCCATCACCAACCACCCTTTATTTACAGTGTGCTCAAAATACCATTCAGCAGCTACAGAATGTAAATAAGTCCTGAGACTATAGACTGCCGGCCTGAGTGGAGCCAGCTGCTTTTAAACCCCCTCCGCTGCCCCTTCTCTAATGGGTGAGCCTCCACTCACCTAATAAGGGAGCTCCTATTTGACAAGGCCCTGGGGGAGATCTATTAACGATTCCCCATGGTCAGACTGGAGGGAGATAGAGAGTGGAGCTCTCCCAGGGTCAGTGTTAAGTCATCATCATAAATGTTACATTATCACATTTTGGGTGCGCCGGGCGCAATTTGAAAATTTACAGACAACACAAAACTTGGAAGTATTGTTAACTGTGAGGAAGATAATGATAAACTTCAAAAGGACATTCTTAGTCATACATGGGCATCGCTGGTTGGCCAGCATTTATTGCCCATCCCTAGTTACCCTTGGAGGGCAGTTAAGAGTCAACCACTTTGCCATGAGTCTGGAGTCACATGTAGGCCAGACCAGGTAAGGACGGCAGATTTCCTTCCCTAAAGAGCATAATGAACCAGGTGATTTTTTCCTGACAATTGACAATGGTTTCATGCTCATCAGTAGATTCTTAATTCCAGATACATTTTATTGAATTCAAATTTCACCATCTGCCGAGGTGGGATTCGAACCCGGGTCCCCAGAACATTAGCTGAATTTCTGGATTAATAGTCTAGCGATAATACCACTAGGCCATTGCCTCCCCTATAGACAGGCTAATGGATTGGGCGGTTAGATCTAATGCAAAGGAGTGTGAGGTGACTGATTTTGGTATAAAGAATGAGGCGAGGCAGTATAAAACAAAGAGGACATTTCTAAAGGGGATGCAGGGGCAGAGGAACCTAGCGGGGGATGTGTGCCCAGATCATTGAAGCTGGCAGGGTAGATTGAGAAAGTGGTTACAAAGGCAGATGGAATCCGCATCTTAATAAACAGGGCTAGAAAAGCAATGAAGTTGTGATAAAGTTGTATAAACACTGGCTCAGCCTCAACTGGAACATTGCGTCCTGTTCTGGTCACCGCATCTTTGGACAGGCGTCAGGGCATTAGACAGAGTGCAGAGAATATTCTCCAGAATGCTTCCAGAAAAGAGGAAGTTAAATTAGGTGGACAGATTGGAGAAGCTGCGGCTGTTCTGCTTGGGGATGAGTTTTTAAGAGGAGATTTGATTGAGTGTTGAGTCCGCAGGATTGATGCTAGGAGGCACAGAGACTGACAATCTAAAGGAGCTTTATTAACGAGGAGTGTTCAGTACAGGCTGCTTCTTTACTCTGCACAGTTACCCACACTAGCAATCGGTGCTATCACTTCCAGCAACATCATGCCGTAATGCAGGTATCATCATATAGTGCTGAGTGCAGCTTCAGCGCCGCTCTCCAAACTCAATATAAATACATAACACAGAGGTCTCCATAACCCCAGGCATTTAGCATGGCCAATCCACCTAACCTACCCATCTTTGGTCATTAAGGGACAATTTAGCATGGCGAATCCAACTAACCCGCACATCTTTGGAGTGCGGGAGGAAACCGGAAGCACCTGGAGGAAACCCACGCAGACACGGGGAGAACATGTAAACTCCAAGCGGTCAGTCACCTGAGGCCAGAATTGAACCCGGGTCCCTTGCTCTGTGAGGCTGCAGTGCTAACCACTGTGCTGCCGTGCTGCCCCTCAATGTCAGCCTAGATTTTGTGTGCAGCGATATGGACTGTAGGACAAATCCATGACCTTCTAATTCTGAGCCGAGGTTGCTGCTGCTGAGTGATGTCTGGTACAGTGGGTTGTATTTTGAGAAGTCTCTACGTTGCCCCTGTCTTTGTGAAAGTCACCCCTTTAATTGCCCAAGATTGATGGCGTTGACCTTCTTTTAAGCTTTGCACTTTCCTCTGGAAGCGCAGGATTTGGATGCAGTCCAGACAGTTGGAGTTATGGTCTCTGGTTTCTGGCAGGCTCTAAATGGTGCCACAGTCACATGCAGTGAGCAAGAGAGAGGCTTCCGTTCCGTGTAAGTGCTCCGACCCACCTCACCTCACCCAGCGCTGATCACGGTGTCCGTCTCACTGCAGTCGTGGCCGTTCAATTAAACCTTCTTGGCAGCAGCATGAGTTTAATTTTTCAGTTCATTAAGAAAGTCAGTGACAAATGAGCTCGATATTCCACCCCTTCACCACTGACAGTGAATAAAGCGGCCCAAACGACATTCCAAAAACCTACCCGTCATTTCAATTAGCAAAATGAGACAATGAAACATCGCTGCACAGAAGCAGAGATTTGTGCCAATATCGTTAATCGCCCACTCTCAGTTCAGTGAATTAACATTTTGACTGGAAGTCTTTGGAGCAGCAGCAGTGTGGACTGTAACACTGTGTTATTCATTAACCCATCTCTGCAGAGATTGCTGTTCTCTTCCTGTGGGGGAGCACTTCAGTGGTCACGGGCATTCAGCCTCTGATCTTCGGGTAAGCGTTCTCCAAGGCAGCCTTCACGACACACGACAGCGCAGAGTCGCTGAGCAGAAACTGATAGCCAAGTTCCGCACACATGAGGACGGCCTAAACCGGGATGTTGGGTTTATGTCACATTATCAGTAACCCCCACAGCTTGCCTCCTGGACCTGCAGAGTCTCACTGGCTGTCCTGTCTGGAGACAATACACATCTCTTTAACCTGTGCTTAATGCTCCCGCCACTCACATTGTCTGTATCTTTAAGATCTGGTTGGTTGTAGGGATTCGCATTCTAATCAGTATTCTGTAACTTGATTTTGTGTCCCTGTGCCCTGTTTGAGAGCAGATTTCCACTCCATTTGACGAAGGAGCAGCGCTCCGAAAGCGAATGGTATTTGCTACCAAATAAACCTGTTGGACTTTAACCTGGTGTTGTTAAAACTCTTACTGTGTTCACCCGAGTCCAACGCCGGCATCTCCACATCGAGATTGCCTGTACACAGAGGAATGGATTTGGAAATGGAAAAGGCTGGGGTGCACACTGACTCGGCATCATGTGAACTTCATAGATTTACACTAATTCAAAACATGATTTGCAACCTCTTCCAGACCTACCACTCACTCCCCCCCACGTCCCCCACACCGTTCCCCCCCGCCTCACCCCCCCCCCCTCCATTTCCCCAGGGTGATACCCCTCCCTCAGATCAATATTAACCCAGGGTTGATGCCCCACCCTCAGATACACATTAACCCAGGCTGATACCCCGCCCTCAGATACACATTAACCCTGGCTGATACCCCACCCTCAGATACACATTAACCCAGGCTGATACCCCACCCTCAGATACACATTAACCCAGGCTGATACCCCACTCTCAGATATACATTAACCCAGGCTGATACCCTGCCCTCAGATATACATTAACCCAGGCTGATACCCTGCCCTCAGATACACATTAACCCAGGCTGATACCCTGCCCTCAGATACACATTAACCCAGGCTGATACCCTGCCCTCAGATATACATTAACCCAGGCTGATACCCTGCCCTCAGATACACATTAACCCAGGCTGATACCCCGCCCTCAGATACACATTAACTCAGGCTGATACCCCACTCTCAGATACGCATTAACCCAGGCTGATACCCCGCCCTCAGATACACATTAACCCCAGGCTGATACCCTGCCCTCAGATACACATTAACCCAGGCTGATACCCTGCCCTCAGATACACATTAACCCAGGCTGATACCCCGCCCTCAGATACACATTAACCCAGGCTGATACCCCACCCTCAGATACACATTAAACCAGGCTGATAGCATCACTATAAGTAAACAATAGTCCATCATAAATCCTGCCCACCAAAGGAGTTGCTTGATTAATTTGACTTTAATCACAACTGTTTCCCCTCGCCCAGCCCCATTACTCTACAGCAGGAAACTTCGGAGGGCTCAGTAACGCTCAGTGCTTCACCTCCTGAACCCTGGGCTAGATTCTGTTCCAATTCCTATTTATTTGTCACTATCTGGTGACTGCTCCCATCCCCTCATGTTGCTCACCCTCACCTTGTGTATCTGACGGCAAGGTCAGTACCCTGTGATCAGGAGCGGGGAGATCTGTAAACTCAATTAGCAGTCAGGGTGATGGATGGGATGTGGTGGAGACAAACACAGCTGAGAGTGTGGAGTCACGGTGGCACAATGGTTAGCACTGCTTCCTCACAGTGCCAGCGACCCGGGTTCAATTCCTGCCTCGAGTCACTGTCTGTGTGGAGTTTGCACATTTTCCCCGTGTCTGCGTGGGTTTCCTCTGGATGCTCCGGTTTCCTCCCACACTCCAAAGATGTGGGGGTTAGGTTGATTGGCCAGGTTAAATTGACCCTTAGTGTCAGGGGGATTAGCAGGGTCAATATGTGGGGTTGCGTGAATAGGACCTGGGTGAGATTGTGGTCGGTGCAGACTCGATGGGCTGAATGGCCTCCTTCTGCACTGTAGGATTCTATGACTCTATGAGTAATTATATCTGCAATGTCCCAGCATTTCCGAGCAAGTTGCTGCTTCTATTTGCTTCTGTTGTTTCCTTCGGTTCTCTCCTCCTTTTGCGCAGACACCAGCTTGTTTCAGGGTCTGGTTCCACATGCTCCAACACCTCTTCAGTATCTCACACGAGTGACAAGTTACGTAGCCGGGCCAAGATGATGGGAAGAGGCAGAATATTCAACCGTGTTGGGGCATCATTGACAAGTCAGATCTAGTCCACGCCCTACCGTCAGATACACAAGGTGAGGGTGAGCAACATGAGGGGATGGGAGCGGTCATCAGATAGTGACAAATAAATAGGAATTGGAACAGAATCTAGCCCAGGGTTCAGGAGGTGAAGCACTGAGCATTATTGGAGCTATGCAGAGATGACACTGGATTTTACGTGTGTTACAGTTTTTAATTACAAGGCTTTAAAGGGCAGAATTCTCCTAAACCGCTGGCGGTAGATTGGATGGCAGGCAGACGGGCATGGAGAATCTGGTGGGAGCCAGAACGTCAGAAACTTGCCTATGTAAAATCATGTTGCAATTCTCCCAATGGCGGGTTAATGGCGGGATAGTCTTCCCACTGGCAGGTGGCATCAATACCATTTACATCCCATGAATTCTCATTGAAATAGCTGCCCACTGGCATCCCATCAGGCCTTTCAATCCTGCCTGTCTCAGTTTAAAATCTGATTGGTAATGAGTTCTGTGCACGAGGCAGTTTGCCAGAGACTTTGGGGTGAGTGCAGTAACTTTCTGCCATGGCGCTGCACTACTCCTCATGAGCTATACATCGCTCTGCCGGGGCTCTGCCGGTGCGAACCGGCTCCTGCCTCCATCTCCATACTGAGCTCCAGCACTGTGCTGCTGGAGCCACGGACCCTCCTGTGCCACCCGTCTCAAATCAGTACAGCACCTGGGATTGGGGAGTACAGGGGTCTCCTTCTCCTCTGGTGCCACAGGCCTGTGTCTATCTCTCCATCTGTGGGACTCAAATACCCATCACAACAAAGGTCTGAGTTTCCAATGGGGGATGGATTGTGAGGTGGGGGGTGGGGGTGTTTGTTGGGGAGAGGGAGGGAGCTGGTCTGATGAAGTCAAGGGGGCAATGTGGAAGGTGGACTGTGTATGGAGCAGGGAAGGGTGAGGGCTCACGATGCCACACAGGGAGCAAGAGGTGGATGAAGGAGATGAGCAATGGAAGGCAGAGGGAAGACTGAGGGGAGGACAGCTGGACACTCACACAGCTCCATGAAAAGGTCACTAACAAGGGGGTCAAAGGGATACCATGTTGTTTACTGGATGGGGATGCACGGCCACTCCAGATGCGGTGGATAGAGGGACATGGGCACCTCCCTGGTGATGGGATCGGGAGGAGGGTGGCTGAATCGAGAAACAGGCTTCTTCTTCAGGTTGCTGGCCTTGTTTCCGCTGTGACATCCTGCATGGTCTGGCAAAGGGAGCTGGGCTGGAGAGAGGGACAGGAGTGTGCTGGGCTGGAGAGAGGGACAGGAGTGTGCTGGGCTGGAGAGAGGGACAGGAGTGTGCTGGACTGGAGAGAGGGACAGGAGTGTGCTGGGCTGGAGAGAGGGACAGGAGTGTGCTGGACTGGAGAGAGGGACAGGAGTGTGCTGGATTGGAGAGAGGGACAGGAGTGTGCTGGGCTGGAGAGAGGGACAGGAGTGTGCTGGGCTGGAGAGAGGGACAGGAGTGTGCTGGGCTGGAGAGAGGGACAGGAGTGTGCTGGGCTGGAGAGAGGGACAGGAGTGTGCTGGGCTGGAGAGAGGGACAGGAGTGTGCTGGACTGGAGAGAGGGACAGGAGTGTGCTGGGCTGGAGAGAGGGACAGGAGTGTGCTGGACTGGAGAGAGGGACAGGAGTGTGCTGGATTGGAGACAGGGACAGGAGGGCGCTGGGCTGGAGAGAGGGACAGGAGGGCGCTGGGCTGGAGAGAGGGACAGGAGGACGCTGGGCTGGAGAGAGGGACAGGAGTGTGCTGGGCTGGAGAGAGGGACAGGAGTGTGCTGGGCTGGAGAGAGGGACAGGAGTGTGCTGGGCTGGAGAGAGGGACAGGAGTGTGCTGGGCTGGAGAGAGAGACAGGAGTGTGCTGGGCTGGAGAGAGGGACAGGAGTGTGCTGGATTGGAGAGAGGGACAGGAGTGTGCTGGGCTGGAGAGAGAGACAGGAGTGTGCTGGGCTGGAGAGAGGGACAGGAGTGTGCTGGGCTGGAGAGAGGGACAGGAGTGTGCTGGACTGGAGAGAGGGACAGGAGTGTGCTGGGCTGGAGAGAGGGACAGGAGTGTGCTGGGCTGGAGAGAGGGACAGGAGTGTGCTGGGCTGGAGAGAGGGACAGGAGTGTGCTGGGCTGGAGAGAGGGACAGGAGTGTGCTGGGCTGGAGAGAGGGACAGGAGTGTGCTGGGCTGGTGTTTAATTATAGCACCAGGGCTTTCAGGCCCTCTCGCTGGCAGCAAGCAGACCAATCAGCTGTCAGCACACCCGGAGATTCAGGGGAACTCGCCTGTCCGAGGTCACTGAGATTCCACAAGCAGAATTTGGCTGAGGGTGTATTGTGAGGCAGGGTGAGGGTGTATTGTGAGGCAGGGTGAGGGTGTATTGTGAGGCAGGGTGAGGGTGGGGTGGTGAGGCAGGGTGAGGGTGTATTGTGAGGCAGGGTGAGGGTGGGGTGGTGAGGCAGGGTGAGGGTGGGGTTGTGAGGCAGGGTGAGGGTGGGGTGGTGAGGCAGGGTGAGGGTGGGGTGGTGAGGCAGGGTGAGGGTGGGGTTGTGAGGCAGGGTGAGGGTGGGGTTGTGAGGCAGGGTGAGGGTGGGGTTGTGAGGCAGGGTGAGGGTGGGGTTGTGAGGCAGGGTGAGGGTGGGGTGAGGCCCATGAGGTCCTCCTGCTCTGAGATGGGCAGTGCTGTCTGGGAAGTGGGCATTGTGGGCATTACCTTCACCTCCATTCTCCCAACTCTACCCTCACCCCCATTCTCCCAACTCTACCTGCACCCCCATTCACTCAACTCTACCCTCACCTCATTCTCCCAACTCTACCCTCACCCCCATTCTCCCAACTCTACCCTCACCCCCATTCACTCAACTCTACCCTCACCCCCATTCACTCAACTCTACCCTCATCTCCATTCACTCAACTCTACCCTCACCCCATTCTCCCAACTCTACCCTCACCCCCATTCTCCCAACTCTACCCTCACCCCCATTCAGCCAACTCTACCCTCACCCCATTCTCCCAACTCTACCCTCACCCCCATTCTCCCAACTCTACCCTCACCCCCATTCAGCCAACTCTACCATCACCCCCATTCTCCCAAATCTACCCTCACCCCATTCTACCAACTCTACCATCACCCCATTCTACCAACTCTACCATCACCCCCATTCTCCCAAATCTACCCGCACACTGCCCTCACAGCTCTACCTTCCCCCAGTCCTCACAATGCTATCCTTACCCTGCCCTTACAGGTCTACCCTTGCCCCCATTCTCCCAATTCCACATACCACTGTCTCTCATAGCCCTCTCCAACTTGACTGTCCCAACTCTACCCACCTCCCACTCTCACAACTCTATCAACTCCCCGACTCTCCAAACTCCAGCCACACAGCCTCTTTCTCAATTCCACCCCTCCCTCTCTCACTACTTTCCCCACCCAATCATGTGGCCTGATTAGCCATGAACTTATTGACTGGCCGAGCAGGCTTGATGGGCCAAATGGCTTACATCCCCTGCTATTTCTTATTTATGATTCAGTCAAGGGTAACTTAGCCAGAGTCGGCTCATATGTTGCTAAACACACAGTGCCGAAAGCCAGGCTTAGGCAGCCAACAGGGACAGCTAGAGAATTGCATTACTCAACATGGGGTCTGGTGCATTTCAGGCTTCTTTGGGTATGGACATTAACTCGTTAAAATCAGGAAATGTGACATAATGCAGTCCAAAGTTTTTTATTGGTGTTACAAGTAGGCTTACATTAACATTGCAATGGAGTTACTGTGAAAATCCCCTAGTCGCCACACTCTGGCGCCTGTTCGGGTACACTGAGGCAGAATGTACCATGGCCAATGCACCGAACCAGCACATCTTTCAGATTGTGGGAGAAAACTGGAACACCTGGAGAAAACCCATGCAGACACAGGGAGAACGTGCAAACTCCACACAGACAGTGACCCAAGCTGGGAATTGAACCCAGGTCCCTGGTGCTGTGAGGCAGCAGTGCTAACCACTGTGCCACCGTACCTCCCACACATCTACTCTTGCGTCTGGTCAGTTCTGTACCTGACCTGGGAGTGCTAATGAAATAGCGCTGAGGGAAATATTTCTGTATCTGTACTTATTCTGGCAGAGTTTGATTGGACAAGGTAGAGAGAATTGCACTCTGTTTCCGCACTGTAGCTGCCTCAGAGCAGTGCTGTGGGAGGTTAATTCTGAATCAAACTGGTAATTACTTGGTGTTAAAATGGGATGCAGGAAGTGAAAAAGGCTCAATTTCTACAGTACCTTTCACCTTGATAACCATCTCAAAAACATCCAAGGATAAAGAGATCTATTCAGAAAAAGGAATCTGATTCTCATTAATCTTGCATCTTTATGTACAACTGTTCCAGCAATGCCTGAGCCCTCCAGCAACTCTGAGCTAAATTCTATTTCTCTGAAATTGGGACATTGTTAACAATGGTGAGCTTTCCCCGATGGACTGGCATTCCTCACAGGACTGGCACAGAACAGCAGGTGGAGCTGATCCAGCAGCCTCCGGAGCTGGGGGTGAAGCCTGTGCCTCAGGGTGACTGACATCATGGGGCCAGAAACCCGGTTCCAACTAAAAATGTCACTCCGCCCTTCATCTAAGACAAGGACAGCGGCAGATATAGGTCAATTCCAGGAACAGGGGAAGGTTTGACTCCATCACATGACATCCCCACTGCACCTTAAGGAATGGGCCGTGACAATGATGGAGTAGAGATTGCCAATGGAACTGGGACAACTGGGTAGCCAGAAATGTTGGATCAAGGATTCAGAAAAATAACATACTGAGCTCTGAAATACGGAAGAAGAAAGGGCTGGCTTTATTGGACAGTGCTCGGCATTGAATCCGTGTGCTTTTGTTCACTTGTTTCAGTGTCTCCACTGGGAAACCTGTTCCTTTGATGTGGCTCCAAAACCTTTAACCGAACCAGAACGGCACGGTGGCACAGTGGTTAGCGTTGCTGCCTCACAGCGCCAGGGACTCGGGTTCGATTCCTGCCTCGGGTCGTTGTCTGTGTGGAGTTTGCACGTTCTCCCTGTGTTTGCGTGGGTTTCCTCCGGGTGCTCCGGCTTCCTCCCACAGTACAAAGATGTGCAGGTTAGGTGGATTGGCCATGATAAATTACGCTTTAGTGTCAGGGGGACTAGCTAGGGTAAATGCATGGGGTTATAGGGATAGGGCCTGGGTGGGATTGTGCTTGGTGCAGACTCGATGGGCCGAATGGCCTCCTTCTGCACTGTAGGGATTCTACAATTCTATGAACCCATTCAGGCAGACCCCACTTTCAAAATTTAGGCAGCAAATAAATTACTTCCAAATCTCAAATAAAATTCAAAAATACTGAATCCACTCACTTGGAATAAAAGGGAGTCATTCAGTGCCTCCAGCCTGTCCTAACATCAGTTAATTCATGGCCGAACATTCTCAAATAGTATTGTTGTGTTCTTGTATGTTAGACGTGGGCAATTGGGATGGACGCTTCTAAATTTACAATTTTTACCCTATTTTGGAAACTGGAACTGTCACGGTTATAGCAGGCAGGACGGCACACAACAGGACATTCTCACTATTGAGCAAGATGGGAACAGCTTATGTTTTTACTGACACAATTCCATCACTGATAACTGGACCCCATGCAAGGTCACATGACAATGTGATGACGTGGCTACAAAAGAGGTCATGGGGGAGTGTGGGAGTTATCCCCGGGAGTGCGGGAGTTATCCCCTGGAATGCGGGAGTTATCTCCGGGAGTGTCGGCGTTATCCCCGGGAGTGTGGGAATTATCCCCGGGAGTGTGGAAGTTATCCCCTATGTGTGGGAGTTATCCCCAGGAGTGTGGGAGTTATCCCCAGGAGTGTGGGAGTTATCCCCAGGAGTGTGGGAGTTATCCCTGGGAGTGTGGGAGTTATGCCCGTAATGGCAGGAGTTGTCCCCAGGAGTGAGGAAGTTATTTGATTTGATTTTGATTTGATTTATTATTGTCATGTGTATTAATACACAGTGAAAAGTATTGTTCCTTGCGCGCTATACAGACAAAGCATACCGTTCATAGAGAAGGAAAGGCGAGAGTACAGAATTTAGTGTTACAGTAATAGCTAGGGTGTAGAGAAAGATCAACTTAATGCAAGGTAAGTGCATTCAAAAGTCTGACAGCAGCAGGGAAGAAGCAGTTCTTGAGTCGGTTGATACGTCACCTCAGACTTTTTTATCTCTTTTCCGACAGAAGAAGGTGGAAGAGAGAATGTCCGGGGTGCGTGGGGTCCTTAATTATGCTGGCTGCTTTGCCGAGGCAACGGGAAACGTAGACAGAGTCAATGGATGGGAGGCTGGTTTGCTTGATGGATTGGGCTACATTCATGACCTTTTGCAGTTCCTTGCAGTCTTGGGCAGAGCAGGAGCCCATACCAAGCTGTGATACAGCCAAAAAGAATGCTTTCTATGGTGCATCTGTAAACGTTGGTGAGAGTCGTAGCTGACATGTCAAATTTCCTTAGTCTTCTGAGAAAGTAGAGGCGTTGGTGGGCTTTCTTAACTATAGTGTCGGCATGGGGGGACCAGGACAAGCTGTCGCTGGAAGTGTGGGAGTTATCCCCGAGAGTGAGAGAGTTATCCCTGAGAGCGAGGGGGTTATCCCCAGAAGCGTGGGAGTTATCCCCAGGAGCGCGGGAGTTGTCCCCGGGAGTGCGGGAGTTACCCCCGGGAGCGCGGGAGTTATCCCCGGAAGCACGGGAGTTATCCCCGGGAGCGCGGGAGTTATCCCCGGGAGCACAGGAGTTATCCTCAGAAGCACGGGAGTTATCCCCGGGAGCGCGGGAGTTATCCCCGGGAGTGCAGGAGTTATCCTCGGAAGTGCAGGAGTTATCCCCGGGAGTGCAGGAGTTATCCCCGAGGGCACAGGAGTTATCCCCGGAAGCGCGTGAGTTATCCCCGAGGGCACAGGAGTTATCCCCGGAAGCGCGTGAGTTATCCCCGGAAGCGCGTGAGTTATCCCCGGAAGCGCGGGAGTTATCCCCGGGAGTGCAGGAGTTATCCCCAGGAGCGCGGGAGTTATCCCCGGGAGTGCGGGAGTTACCCCCGGGAGCGCGGGAGTTATCCCCGGGAGTGCAGGAGTTATCCCCGAAGGTGCAGGAGTTATCCCCGAGGGTGCAGGAGTTATCCCTGAGGGTGCAGGAGTTATCCCCGGAAGCGCGGGAGTTATCCCTGGGAGCGTGGGAGTTATCCCCGAAACATGGGAGTTATCCTCGGAAGTACGGGAGTTATCCCCGAGGGCGCAGGAGTTATCCCCGGGAGTGCAGGAGTTATCCCCGGGAGTGCAGGAGTTATCCCCGAGGGCGCAGGAGTTATCCCTGGGAGTGCAGGAGTTATCCCCGGGAGTGCAGGAGTTATCCCCGAGGGTGCAGGAGTTATCCCCGGGAGTGCAGGAGTTATCCCCGGGAGTGCAGGAGTTATCCCCGGGAGTGCAGGAGTTATCCCCGGGAGTGCAGGAGTTATCCCTGGGAGTGCAGGAGTTATCCCCGAGGGTGCAGGAGTTATTCCCGGGAGTGCAGGAGTTATCCCCGAGGGTGCAGGAGTTATCCCCGGGAGTGCAGGAGTTATCCCCGGGAGTGCAGGAGTTATCCTCGGGAGTGCAGGAGTTATCCCTGGGAGTGCAGGAGTTATCCCCGAGGGTGCAGGAGTTATTCCCGGGAGTGCAGGAGTTATCCTCGGGAGTGCAGGAGTTATCCCCGGGAGTGCAGGAGTTATCCCCGAGGGTGCAGGAGTTATCCCCGAGGGTGCAGGAGTTATCCCCGGGAGTGCAGGAGTTATCCCCGGGAGTGCAGGAGTTATCCCCGGGAGTGCAGGAGTTATCCCCGGGAGTGCAGGAGTTATCCCCGGGAGTGCAGGAGTTATCCCCGAGGGTGCAGGAGTTATCCCCGAGGGTGCAGGAGTTATCCCCGGGAGTGCAGGAGTTATCCCCGGGAGTGCAGGAGTTATCCCCGGGAGTGCAGGAGTTATCCCCGGGAGTGCAGGAGTTATCCCCGGGAGTGCAGGCAGAGCACAAGTGTTACATTGAGCTCAGGAATAAACGACCTTTGTTTGCTTCCATGTCACAAGCCCCCATTACAACACATGCATCTGCGCTACACTGAATCAATCACTCTTTCACATACAGAAACATAAAATTAAACTTACGTTAACCTATACGTTATTTCCAAATGCAAACATAGATTAGTTAAGATGACCTCTGTTTCCTGACAACATTTATTTATGGGTAAAATTATGCACAAAAACAGTTTTACTGGCAAGGTAAAAATCAGCGGATAAAAGTGCAGACTGAAATGAATGGAAATTGGGTCGACTGCTTAAACACGGTGTCCAGGATTCCTGTAGCTGTTCCCAATGTACTGCTGGATACTCAATCCCTGATGATTGAGCGTGGGATGGCCTTTCATTCCACCTTTACACAAAAATAAGCGGGACAAATAACAGGCTGAGAAAAGTATTTTGATCATAAGGATACCTTTGGCCTTTGATGTTGAAGGGGTTAGACAAAGATGGTGGGACACACTGGATTAATGATTCGAGAGATCTGTCTTATCATACACAGGCTCTTATTTCCAGCTCATTCTCCGCCATCGCTAAGACACGTTCACTAAGTGGACATGTGGGGGGTCCATGGACAGAAATAATATGTGGTATTTTGGGTTGACTGACATGAATTCCATGAGAGATAGAAGGATGAGGAGGCTTTGGAGAGGGTGCAGAAGAGGTTTACCAGGATGCTGTCTGGATTAGAGAATATGAGCTATAAGGAGAGGCTGGGCAAACTCAGGTTTCTTTCTCTGAAGCGACGGAGGCTGAGGGGAGACCTGATAGAAGTCTATAAAATTATGAGAGGCAATAGATAGGGTTGACAGTCAGAATCTTTTACCCAGAGTTGAAATGTCTAATACTAGGGGCACGTACTTAAGGTGAAAGGGGGAAAGTTTGTTTTTTACACAGTGATAGGTGTCTGGAATGCGCTGCCAGGGGTGCTGGTGCAGGATGTTTAAGGGGCTTTTAGATAAGCACATGAATACGCAAGGAATAGAGGGATTTGGACCAAGGGCAGGCAGAAGGGATTAGTTTAATTTGATGCCATGTTCAGCATAACATCGTGGGTTGAAGGGCCTGTTCCTGTGCTGTACGTCCTATGTTCTCTGTTCTATGTTAGCGTGGATTGAGGATTGGCTATCTAACAGAAAGCAGAGAGTCGGAATAAATGGGTGCTTTTCCGGTTGGCAATCAGTGACTAGTGGCGTGCCGCAGGGATCGGTGCTGGAGCCTCAACTATTTACCACATACATAGACTATCTGGAGGAGGGGACCGAGTGTAGGGTAACAAAGTTTGCGGATGACACAAAGATGAGTGGGAAAGCAAATTGCATGGAGGACACAGAGGGTCTGCAGAGAGATTTGGATAGGCTAAGTGAGTGGGCAAGGATCTGGCAGATGGAGTATAACGTTGGTAAGTGTGAGGTTATCCACTTCAGAAGGAATAATAGTAAAATGGACTATTATTTAAACGGTGATAAATTACAACATGCTACTGTGCAGAGGGACCTGGGGGTCCTTGTGCATGAATCACAAAAACTCAGTTTGCAGGTGCAGCAGGTGATCAAGAAGGCAAATGGAATGTTGGCCTTTATCGCGAGAGGGATGGAGTATAAAAGCAGGGAGGTCATGCTGCAACTGTACCGGGTACTGGTGAGGCCGCACCTAGAGTACTGTGTACAATTTTGGTCCCCTTATTTAAGAAAGGATATATTAGCTTTGGAGGGGGTACAGAGAAGGTTCACCAGGTTGATTCCAGAGATGAGGGGGTTAGCTTATGAGGAGAGATTGAGTAGACAGGGCCTGTACTCATTGGAGTTTAGAAGGTTGAGGGGAGATCTTATAGAGACATGTAAGATAATGAAGGGGCTAGACAGGGTAGAAGCAGCGAGGCTATTTCCACTTACAATGGAAACAAGAACTAGGGGGCATAGCCTCAAAATACGGGGGAGTCAATTTAGAACAGAGTTGAGGAGGAACTTCTTCTCCCAGAGGGTAGTGAATCTTTGGAATTCTCTGCCCAATGAAGCAGTAGAGGCTACCTTGTTAAATGTGTTTAAGTCACAGATAGGTAGATTTTTAACCATTAAGGGAATTAAGGGTTATGGGGAGCGGGCGGGTAAATGGAACTGAACCCACTATCAGATCAGCCATGATCTTATTGAATGGTGGAGCAGGCTTGAGGGGCTAGATGGCCTACTCCTGCTCCTATTTCTTATGTTCTATGTTCTAATCCAATCAACAAAAATAATCCATGTGGGGTAGCCATCCCCGGTGAGTGCTTGACAGTTTACAGTTCAGACAGTTCATACCTTGGTGTTGCACAGTATGAAGGAATGCTCTCACAGACACCCAGAGACAGAACTGGCTGAAGATATTGGATTGAGATTGGCCCCATTTGCAGTTGTGTGGCTGGTTAGCTCAGTGGGCTGGATAGCTAGCGTGTGGTTCAGGATAATGCTAACAGCACAGGTTCACTTCCTGCTCTGGCTGAGGCCGGCTTGAGGCCCTGATATGGGAAATGACAAACCCCGGCGGACAAATGAGCAAAGAGCTGCTCTTTGGATAGAGCATTCATGGAATGGAATCTGCAGTGGTTGGCACGGTGGCACAGTGGTTAGCATTGCTGGCTCACAGCGCCAGGGACCCAGGTTCAATTCTGGCCTCGGGTGTCTGTGTGGAGTTTGCACATTCTCCCTGTGTCTGCGTAGGTTTCCTCCGGGTGCTCCGGTTTCCTCCCACGATCCAAAGATATGTGGGTTAGGTTGATTGGCCATGCTAAATTGTCTCTTAGGGTGGGATTTTCCAGCTGCGCACGCCCCAAAACCGGAAAATCCAGCCCGAGGTCAAAGGACCTTTGCATGGTCCACCCCCGCCCCCTCGCGCCCCCCACCCCCCAGCCTGCTACAATTCCTGTGGCTGGCGGGATGGTAAATTCCCCCCTTAGTGTCAGGGGGATTTGCAGGGTAAATATACGTGGGGTTATGGGGATCGGGCCTGGGTGGGATTATTGATGGTGCAGGCTCGATGCACTGTAGGGATTCTGTGATATATAATGTAGTCAGATATTCTGGTGCTTGGTTCACCAGCTCTCTGCTGTCCTCTGATCAACTGAAAATTTTACAACAGCAATTGATTATTTTCTGTGGGATAAGGGGTATGTAACCAGAGTGTGGAGTGGAGAGACAGATCAGCCATGCTCGAGTTACACAAAGTAACAGCTGTGAGAGGCTGTATAGCTTCTTGCACTTCCTAGGGTAGGATACTTCCCCTCCATTCAGCACTGTTCCTCACACAGGCTTGTAGGAAATGGGTCCTGACTGTAGGAAATGATCATCTATCATTTCAGATAGAGATGAGGAGGAATTACTTCTCTCAGAGGGGAGTGAATCTGTGGAATTATTTACCGCAGAGGGCTGTAGAGGCTGGTTCATTAAATATGTTCAAGGCTGAGATTTTTATCATAGAATCCCCACAGTACAGCCTGCACTGACAACAATCCCACCCAGACCCTATACCCGTAACCCAATGTACTTATTCTGCTAATTCCCTGGGGGCAATTTAACATGGTCAATCCACCTAACTCGTACATCTTTGTGACTATGGGAGGAGACCAGGGCACCCGGAGAAAACTCATAGGGAGAACGTGCAGACAGTGGGGCTGGAATCGAACCCAGGACCCTGGCGCTGTGAGGCAGCAGTGCTAACCACTGTGCCACCGTGCTGCCCCTGTTCTGGCAGAGATCAGTAAGGGAATTGAGGATTATGGGGGGGTAAGGCGGGAAAGTGGAGCTGAGGATTATTTCAGATCAGCCGTGACCTCATTGACTGGCAAAGCAGACTCGATGGGCTGAATGGCCTGCTCCTATGTCTTATTCTGCCGCGCAGCTTGCTTTTGAATCAACATACTGAGGAAAAGAACAATAAATAACAAAGAGAAAGAAACACAAGAGGATGTCAAACAAACACATTTCTAACATTCATTGCGGCAGTTGGTAAAATGCAAAATGTTTGTTCCCAGGATAATGCAGATTGATACTTACTCTACCCTAACTCTGTTACTATGGTTACTTTGCTGTTTCTCAGAGGTTGCCTTTAATTTGTTTCCTTGATTTTTCGAGAGGCCTGGTGATTTTATGTTTGAATCTTTAATCTGTCACTTGCGTGAACGTGGTGAATAAAAACATCATCTGTTTTTCAGGAGATCCCACTAAAGTCTCTCATACACTTTCCCCCAGGCTGCTTATTAAAGCTTTCCAGTGTTATTGTAATGGAGTGGTAATTAAATCCAGTGATGTGCCCAGGTGGATAATGCACCAACGGGGACACCCTACGATCTAGGGGTGAGTTGTACTCTTGGGAACAGCCATTGTCCAAGCTCTCGTACACAGAAACAAGGCAACTGAGTGAGTCATAGAATCCCTCCAGTGCAGAAGGAGGCCATTCGGCCTATTGAGTCTGCACTAACCACAATCCCACCCAGGCCCTATCCCCATAACCCCATGCATTTACCCTAGCTAGTCCCTCTGACACCAAGGGGCAATTTAGCATGGCCAGTCCATCTAATCCACACATCTTTTGGACTGTGAGAGGAAACTGGAGCACCCGGAGGAAACCCACGCAGACACGGGGAGAACGTGCAAGCTCCGCTCAGACAGTGACCCAAGCTGGGAATTGAACTCGGGTCCCTGGCGTTGTGAGGCTGCAGTGCTAACCACTGTGCCACTGTGCCGCCTGAAGTCACCAAAGAGTTGTCACAGCCCATGGAACCACAGACTCAACCAGTTGCAACTTATTTCAGAAAAGGAAGGGAGAATGTTTCCATCTCATCCTTGAGCACTTTAGTGGCAGAGAAAGACTTGCCTTCATTTTGTGTCTTTCACCCACTCAGGCCAGATCTGGTAAGGATGGCAGATTTCCTTCCCTGAAGGACATTTGTCAACCAGATGAGATTTTGTTTTGCGACAATTGATGGCAGTTGCCATGGTCACCATGATCGAGGTTCCAGGTTTTTATTCATTGAACTTAAATCCCGCCACATGGTGACGCAGTTGTTAACATTGCCACTTCACAGTGCCCATGGATCCGGGTTCAATTCCGGCCTAGGTCACTGTCTGTGCGGAGTTTGCATTTTCTCCCCGAGTCTGCGTGGGTTTCCTCTGGATGCTCCGGTTTCCTCGCACAGTCCAAAGATGTGCGGGTTAGGTGGATTGGCCATGCTAAATTGTCCCTTAGTGTCAGGGGGATTATCATAGAATCCCTACAGTTCAGAAGGAGGCCATTCAGCTCATCGAGTCTGCACTGACCACAATCCAACTCAGGCCCTACCCACATAACCCCATGCACTTACCCTAGCTAGTCCCCCTGACACTAAGGGGCAATTTAGCATGGCCAATCCACCTAACCTGCACACCTTTGGGTGAATGCATGGGTAAATGTGTGGGGTTATGGGAATAGGGTCTGGGTGGGATTGTGGTCGGTACAGACTCAATGGGCAGAATGGCCTCCTTCTGCACTGTAGAGGTTTTATGATTCTAACCAACATGCAATAATGGGATTTGAACCCATGCTCTCACAGCACTAGCCTGAGCCTCTGGATTGCTATTGCAGTGACAATACCACTATACCACCATTTCCCCTTATAACTCTGCGCCTGTTTGCATGAACAGAAGATGCGTCTGTGGTGCAAGCTGCCACTCACTGTCTAGGTTTCTTCATGAGCAATTTTCAGAACCTAAGATAATTGCCCAACTCTTTGAATCAGATTCAGAACCCCGTGTCGGACACCCGCTGTCGGTCACTTCCCCAAAAGCACTTGGCTACTCCATCTGGTCTCTGACAATCCAGAGATGGTAAAATCTGGGTCAATGTGTTAGACTAGTAACGGGGTAACTGATGGAGCTCTGCACTGGCTGACGTAGCACCCTTCAGATTAGACATTGATTTGGGAATGGTGCCTACCTGTCCCAGTGAATATTGAAAATGTTTGAAGAAGTTCAGGGAACTGTCACTGTGTCCTGGCCAACATTCCTCGCTCAAGCAAGATCACAAACAACGCTGTAAGTGATGATTCATCTCATTGCTGTTTGTGGAATCTTTCTATCATAGAATCCCTACAGTGCAGAAGGAGGCCATTCGGCCCATCGAGTCTGCACCGGCCACAATCCCACCCAGGCCCTATCCCCGTAACCCCACATATTTACCCTGCTAATCCCCCGGACACGAGGGTCAATTTAGCCTGGCCAATCGACCTAACCAGCACATCTTTGGAGTGTGGGAGGAAGCCAGAGCACCCAGAGACAATCCATGGGGAGAATGTGCAAATTCCACACGGACAGTGGCCTGACGCTGGAATTGAACCCGGGTCCGTGGCGCCGTGAGGTAGCAAATGTATAGCAGCATATTTCTTACATTTACTCACAAAACAGTGAGGCTGCATTTCGACATATTTCCCTGAACATAAAGCATTTTAAAACCTTTCTGAAAAGTGGAATATATAAACAACGGGTTCCCTTTCATTTAGGATGGGGGCGGCCAGGAAAAGTCTGGGTCCATGGAGCTGAACAGTGACAATGGCAGCAAGTATTTCGAGAGCACATAAAATGTGGTAAAATGTTCCGGACTCAAGGCAAATATTTGGGACTGAGCCTCAGGGGGCATCAGAGCAGGTAACCAAAAGCCTGGTCAAAGAAGTAGGTTTTAAGGAATGCCTGAAAAGAGAAGGGGATTAGGGAGAGAATTCCAGAATTTGGGACCTTAGGCTGCAGAAGGAAGGGCTGCGGATGGTAAAGTGAATGAAATTGGATTTGTGTCTGTTATATATTTAAGTGGTTGACTGATTGCTTTAAGAGCCAGTCACATGATTTGATGGTGATGTCATTGGGGTGTTGCACAGGCTCAGTTTATACTCTGTGCAGGCAACAGCTTCTTCAATAAATCGGATGTTGTTAGTTTGAATCAATGTGTGCAACACGTATTATTTTCTTTTTGTTTAAAACCCACAACCCCTAACACGGTTAGGACATTACTGTACCAGAATTAGAATTGGAGGCGTTCTGGGAGGAGTGCAGGACTGGAGGAGTTTGCAAAGATAGAAAGGGATGAGGCCTGTAATAAGTCTTCGCAGGCAGAAGTCCCTTCACCAAAATCCCTTTATTTACAATTCTAACAGCAGTACACAGAGTGCTATCAGTCAGCAGTCTACCTTCGGGACAGCCAGTTCCTCTGGCACTCCCGGTTGAATACAAGGAAAAGACTCCCTGATTGTCCCATCAATTGACTCCTTAATCAGGGAGTTTGTATTCCAATAGGCCAACCTCAATCATAGAATCATAGAAACCCTACAATGCAGAAAGAGGCCATTTGGCCCATCGAGTCTGCACCGACCACAATCCCACCCAGGCCCTACCCCCATATCCCTACACATTTACCCCGCTAACCCCTCTAACCTACGCACCTCAGGACACTAAGGGGCAATTTTCGCATGGCCAATCAACCTAACCCGCACATCTTTGGACTGTGGGAGGAAACCGGAGCACCCGGAGGAAACGCACGCAGACACGAGGAGAATGTGCAAACTCCACACAGATAGTGACCCAAGCCGGGAATCGAACCCAGGTCCCTGGAGCTGTGAGGCAGCAGTGCTAACCACTGTGCTACCGTGCTGCCCCACTGTGCTACCGTGCCGTGATTGAAGTCATTACAAGGACAGTGAGGGGTTTGTAGACTAAGGATGTTAAAAATCAAGGCTTTTCCAGACTGGGAATAAATCTAGGTTAACAAGCACAGAGTAAGGGGAATTGGGACTCAGTGCTACACAGGACACAGGCAGCAGATTTGAGCTACTGCCTTTCAGACATGAGTGAAGAAAAATTTTAAAATATAAATTAAAGAAAAACAAAGCCGCGTATTGTTTAATGAATGTTGCAGAACACACGCGTCAATAGCTGCAAAATGCTGGAAATCTGAAATATAGACAGAACACAGCGGAAATGCTCAGCAGATCATGTGACGCGTGTGGAGAGAGAAAGTGAAGATTTTTGGGTTGATGTTCAGAATACCTGGCCAGGTAGTGAGCGGTGCACAAATATCAATGCTGGTCCTTAGGCTGTTTATAGGGCGATAACTTTGTGTTCGATGATCAGTTCACTGAATTCAGTCCAACCTCAATGGCCTGATTGACGTCGTTACAAGGACAGTGAGGGGTTTGTAGACTAAGGATCTCGATTCCAGTCGATGAGTTTCCAGTCCAGTGATTAAATTTAGATCGTTGATGGGATCTTCACTCAAGGAACTGGATACCTTAATTAGAGTCAAAGAGGTTTACAGCGAGGAAGCAGGCCCTTTAGCCCAACTTGTCCACGACGCCCAGCTTTTACCTTTAAGCTAGTCCCAATTGCCCGCATTTGGCCCATATCCCTCTAACCCACGTACTGCCTAAATGCTTTTTAAAAGACAAAATTAAAACTATTAAAGGATTAGTCATTGATGTAGAATTCTTCTTCCGATGGCCATTAATGCTTTTGGGACAGTGACTGTAGGGTAATCACTCATGCTCACTGCATCAAGCTCTGAGAGCTAACTGTTTTCCTAACCATGTAATTTGCTGTTCGCAGTCTGTTAAACGGCCCAATAAAGCATGGAAATAATCTGAATTAAACATTATAAAGGAGGTTAGAGTTATCGGAGATTTTTTAATATAGACTACCACTTCATCTAATTAGCTTGAAAAAAAATGCTGCCTAGAATTGCCTGGAGGTTACAAGACAGAAACAGGCCATTTTGGCCAGTTATCAATGCTGCACATGAGCCTTCGCTTTACCCTACTCTACTCATCTGATCTACACACCCTTCCATTTATTTATCCCTCACGTCTTTATAAAGGTTTCCTCTGAATTCATCCATGCCGTTCGCCTCAAATACCCTGTGATAGGGAGTTACGTATTCCATCCACTCTCTGGGTAAAGAGTTATGTTGTAATAACTTTCTGCCTTCCAGCCAAAAGTTTTAATCACCACACGTCAGTCAGATTTCTCCCTTCTCATTCTGATTTATGCCGGGACATAATCTAAAAGAGAATGATTGTACGTGATGACAGATAAAGACTAACGAGGCCCATTCCTGTAGATAGCTCTCAACCTCAGTGACAACAGGGAAGATTCACAGGGATTTTAAACATTTATTGTCTATAGGGTACGAGCATCACTGGCAAGGCCAGCATTTATTGCCCTGGAGGAGGTGCTAGTGAGCTTGTGCCACTTGTACCACTGCTGTTGGTATAGTGAACGTACATATATAAGGTGAGGCAGTTTGTTACTGGACTCATAATCCAGAGACCCAGGACAAAATCTAGGGACCTGGGTTCAAATCCCGCCACAATACATGGTGAAATTTGAGTTCAATAAAAATTTGGAATTAAGAATCCACTGATGACCATGAAACCATTGTCGATTGTCGGAAAAACCCATCTGGTTCACTAGTGTCCTTTAGGGAAGGAAATCTGCCATCCTTACCTAGTCTGGCCTACATGTGGCTTGAGACCCACAGCAATGTGGTTGACTCTCAAATGTCCTCTGAAATGGAGGGCAGTTAGGGATGGGCAATAAATGCTGGCACAGCCAGCGATGCCCACATCCCATAAACTGAAAAAAAGAAATGGAAAAGATTAGCTTTTTGTATGTTTGTAACTATTGTACAAAAACAATCATTTTGGGGAGTTTGGCTTTTTTAAAATTCATTCGTGGGACATGGGCGTTGCTGGCTGGCCAGCATTTATTGCCCATCCCTAGTTGCCCTTGAGAACACAATAAGAATGTTTCTCAGAGGTTCCATCTTGGGAGGTCTAAAGGACCCTGTGGCTGGGAAAGTTTGGGAAACCCTGATGTATAGTGTAGGTACACCCACTGTGCTGTTAGGAAGCACACTTTAGGATTTAGGGTCAGGCAGTGAAGGAAAAACCAGAAAGAACAACTTGCATTTGTGTAGCACCTTTTCACGGCCTCAGAACTTGCGAACACAGCTTAGCAATCAATTGAAATGGTGCATTGCCGCAACCACTGAGCACAAAGGAAGATCCCAGAAACTGTTATCAGTTCATTGAGCAGATGATTCGTTTTTAA